>NW_026068033.1:845200-868818 GCF_014885135.2 Alexandromys fortis
AAAAACAATGACTTCTCGAATTTTGCATGCAAATGGATGGAAATAGAAAACACTATCCTGAGCGAGGTAACCCAGACCCAAAAAGATGAACATGGGATGTATTCACTCATAATTGGCTTCTAGCCATAAATAAAGGTCACGGAGTGTATACCTGTTCTCACATTCTTAAAGCTGTGTAGCGCAACGCAGAAGCATCAGCTAAAATGAGGCTGCTGTGGTCCATACGTTCAGACGGACAGCAGAGCGCACCTGCACTTCTCTAGGTGAGAACGGTGAAATCAGGAGACACTGGCTGTCAGAAGCTACCGGTTTCTCCTCAGTAGAGAAAGAAGGCTGTGGCTTAGCATATGGGCATCGTCTATCATGTCTGTGAAATTAAATGTTTCTGTATTACAGGGGGAGAAGCAGAAATACATCAAACAAACCAACCAAAACAAGAAAAAAATGGCTTAAGACAGCAAAACAGCAATCTTTAGTGAAAATTGTTTGTATATTTCTTGAAGGGAGCAACTTAATTGTATTGTAACTTAGCATTTGGAATTCACCTAGCAGCCTGATAGATAGAAAGAAAGACATTTTATAAATTACTTAAGACTCTACACTGGATAGCTTTTTTTTTTTTTTTGTTTTGTTTTGTTTTTATTTTAGGTCAATTTGACACAGGCCAGAGTCATCAGAGAGGAAGAAGCCACAGTTGAAAAAAATGCCTCCATAAGATCAGGCTGTAGACAAACCTGTAGGGCATTTTCTTAATTAATGGCCAACGGGGAGGGCCCAGCCCATTGTGGGTATGGGCTTTCCTGGGCAAGTCCTCCTGGGTTCTATAAGAAAGCAGGATGAACAAACCATGAAGAGCAAGCCAGCAAGCAGCACCCTTCCATGGCCTCGGCGTCAGCTCCTGCCTCCAGGTTCCTGCTCTGCCTGGCTCCCTGTCCTGACTTCCTTCAGTGATGGACAGCGATATGGAAACACAAGTCAAATAAACACCTTCCTCACAACTTGCTTTTTGGTCATGGTTTTTCTTGGGAGCTATAGAAACTCTAAGTAAAACAGACTCCATATCCTAAAATCTGTGCCTTGAATTTATCTTCTGAGTTCATGCTCATGCAGGCTCTCTATTCTCACTGTAGGCTGTAACAGTTTAAATGAAGTATTCTCTGCATCTTAGCAAGTTTTAAAAGTTTTTGTTGACCAAAATCAGGAGTGGACTCTCTCCATCAAGCTAATTCCTGGTGAGGTGGGAGGGAAATCTCTTGGGACAGCCAGAGACTTGGGCATCTCAAAAGGCACTTTGGTTTTCCCTCTGTTTTCTTTCTTTCTTTTTTTAAATTACACTCTTTCACATCTAATTGCCCTGATTTCTGTAATGTAGGTGAGATCAGTTACAGTTTCAAACATCTAGACAGATCAGGATTCTGCAGCTTGTGGGGGAGCCTGAGACGTGTCTGCACAGAAGGAGGTTGTGTTGGAATTTTCATGGCCCCTCTTGGCACTGGTGTGATTGACAGCAACAGGAACTAATCACATCTCTCTGACCTGAGGGCAGGCTTCATTAGCTTTTCCTTTAGGGAGCAGATGGCTCACAAAGGCTTTGCCAGCAACAACACTCTGGATTTCTTACTGTGGGATGGAATTTACCTCACAGAACCATGTAGATGCAAGTATATGTTTGTTTCTTTATTTTTATAGTACTTGGTATTAAGTCGAGGGACTTGGGCATGCTAAAGAACCTCTCAGTTAGTGGTCTACATCACCAAATCTTGTTTTTGTTGTTGTTGTTTGTTTGTTTTTCAGTCTGTTAGTGTTAGAGTCAAGATGGCTGACCTCAAGTTCATGATCTCCTGCTTAGGTCCTGAGTGCTAGAATTGCAGCATGTGTAACCATGCCTAGCCAACTTTCAGGGCTTGTTTTTTTTTTTGTTTTTAGTACAATACCCACTGGTGTTACATCGTTTTTCTCCCAGAAATAAGGAGAAAGCTATAGATTCTGTAGAAAAGTTGGACTAGACTTTTCAAGGGGAAACTGGCCAAGGTTTTCCGGAACAACAAACCAGGAGTAGAGCATGCTCACACGACCTACCCTACATTCTAGCGGGAGATGTTCACACAGGTGCGGCGCCTGAGAGAACAGCTTGTTGACAAGGGCCAGACGAAGGCTACTGGACTAACAGGAGTGACAAGCAAAGTATTAGCATGAGACTTGCGAACTTGGGACGCTCTGTCCTGGAACAACCCATGCCACAGACCTCCATGGCCCTGGAGAACACAGGTTTTCAGACCTGCATGGTGCAGTCGAGTAGTCGGGGAGACAAGCTAAGCTATCTTAGAATAATGGCAAAGACTCGCTTCTGACCTCAGTTTGGTCAGGCTCCTCCGAGCCCTCTTCTCAACTAGCCTTTGACCTTGGCTCTGTTCTTGCCAGGCTTGCCTCGCTCGGTCACAGTGAGTGCTGTCTTCGGTTTGGCCTGAGTCTCCCACTCTTCACATTTGATGATCTTGACCTTCCTTCAGAAAGACTCCTGCGAGGTCAGCTGGCTTCTCATCGGCTCTTGGCAAATCCCCAGCTGCTGCCTCCTCTCTTTGCTAGCTGGCTTCAAGCCCTCATCCTCTGTATTTAGAGTTGAACTTGATGTCCCTTTCCTATTGGGTTAGTCTTGCATATTCCTGAAGTCTTCCTCACTATTTTAACAAGTGTCACAATAGTTTTTTTGTTTTGTTTTGTTTTGACTTTAACAGTAATCAAGTAGACAGTCTGGTTGCAGCAGCTTGAATGGAGACATTAAGTCGTAAGAGTAGGTACCAGCTGTTTAATTTCTTCTGGATAGAACAGATCCAAGAGAGCAGCAGTCCGGAGCCTGGTCCGTCTCGAACGCACGGATGCCCAAGTCCCTGATCCACAACAATGCTCAGATGAGCCCATTCTGTATGTGTCTCGTTCTGCTGTGGGGCTGCATCTTCAGGGGAACTGGATGGAGTCCTTTCTAATCTTCACAGAGGAATGGTCATCTCTTCAGAGTGCATGTGTGTGGCTTCTTCTCCCAGAAGGTTCTGTGCAAACACGGTTCAAAGGACTGAGAATGTAGCCCTGTTGGGAGTGTGCTTGCCTGACTTGCATAAAGCCCTTGGTTCGCCCCCGGCACTACATACCTATAATCCTAGAACTTGGGCAGGAATATGAAAACAGTCAAGGTCACCGTTGGCTATATGATTAATTTACCCTACTTCAGAAACAAACAAACAAAAATCACCACTCAAAAATGTGGCTTGGAAATACAGTGTAAATATAAGCAAAAAGGCAGGTAAAACAGAACAAAAGGTAAGTGTACATAAAAGACACTGAGCACCAAGTCAACCGTCACAGAAGGAAACATTCGCAAGGCGATCCACTAGCCTGTCAGCCAAGGGTCCTCACAGCTCTCCAGAGTCACTGGTTGGAGGTGACTCCAAAGGCACCCTCAGGGGAGTCCAATAGCACTGGGTGGGGCTCAGGGCTCAGTGTTTTAAATGAGCACCTGTAGTGTTCATCTTTTTAGATAACAGCCCTAGGCTCCACTGTCTGGAAGGAACACAGAATATCTGTAAGGAAAAAAACCCAGCTGCTATTTTGACTTACAGAAATACTGCAGTAGGTAAGTTCTGATGGTGAGCAAAGATGGCATTGTGCACTATGCAAAACCAACTAGCAGGAATCTTAAAATTGTTAGAAGCTTCTAGAATGGTGGAAGAGGCTTATCTCATAAGAAAGAAAGGGCCAGTTGGGCGGTAGTGGCACACGCCTTTAATCCCAGCACTCTGGAGGCAGAGGCAGGCGGTTCTCTGTGGGTTCGAGGCCAGCCTGGTCTACAAGAGCTAGTTCCAGGACAGGCACCAAAGCTACATACAGAAACCCTGTCTCAAAAAACAAAAAAACAAAAACAAAAACAAAAACAAAAACAAACAATAAAGAAGGTGCCAACCACTTGGTAAGAAGTAAGGGACTGTGGAGAGGCTGGGCTTAGAAGCGGCAGGGGCGCAAAAGGGACTTTCTGAACAGTGACATCCAATCTGGTTTAAGCTACTTCCTGTTTGGGGCTCTAAGCTCCTTCTATGACTTGTGAGGCCCCCGTGGGTCTGCTATATAAACTGCTCTTGGTCCAGGGAGAGAAGTCCTGCATTGACAAAGAGGCCAGAACCAAAAGCCTCCAAAGCACAGATTGCAGGCTCCCCCACTTTCTTTGAGCAAACGTGTCTGTGAGTAAGGAGAAGTTTTGTATGTGGGCATCCCATTCCATTGCATGGAATCTATCCACAGACACGCAGTTGGGTCAAACATGGGTGTCACATGCTCTACATTCCTTGTCAACGGTTATTTTAGAGACTTTGCTGTTTGGAAGGCTGCTGTAACACAGTGTCTTAGCTTGCTTCTCTGTTGTTGTGGCAGAACACCATGACCAAAAGGAACTTGGAGAGGAAGCTTACATTTCATAGTCCATCCCTGAGGGAAGCTAGGGCACGAGCTCAAGGCAGGGACCCGAATGCAGGAGCTGATGCAGAGTGAGCTGTCTACTGGCTTGCTCTCCATGTCTTGCTCAGCCTGCTTTTGTTATACAATCCATGGCACCACTCGGGGGTGGCACTACCCGGAGTGGGCTCAGCCCTTCCATGTAGTTCAATAATCCTGAAAAGCCCCCGCAGACTTGCCCACAGGCCAATCCAATAGAGGTGTTTTCTTAATTGAAGTTCCCTCTTCCCAGATGACCCTAGCTTGTGTCAAGTTGATAAAATTAATCATGCCATGTTACGTCAGCAGCCTCGTGCATCTTGAATTTCCTGCGCTCTCCGCTGCATGGAGGAGCCATGTTGAATGATTGCACTAATCTATCCAGGCTCGTGACATTTATTTCACTATGTTCCTTGTGTTAAGAAGTATTCATTTCCACTTTAAAATTGTAGCCATCTTACTGCATGTGAAAGTGACATTTCACCATGGTCTGTCATCTGAATAACAGTAATATTGCAATCTTTTCATGGGATTTTTGGTTATTCATATAGCTTCTTTGGAGAGATGCCTGTTCCACTCTTTCCCCATACTGACGTCTTTATTGTTGAGTCACAGGAGCTCTTTGTACTGTTGTAGGATCTCTACCAGAGAAGACTGTCTTGATTAGCCGCCCGGTGGCTGCAGTAGGGGTTTGGGATCCCAGAGTAGCCCCTTTCTCAGTGTGGGCTTCTAAGCACACAAACCATACCCTGGACTGACATACTTCAGTTAACAGGAACAGATAGTCAGAAACCGAACCGTAGAAGCCAAAAAGTAAGGTCAGTACATTTAGAGACTTTCCCAGAGCTATGGACTTTGATGAATTAGTTCTTTGTTTTAGTTTTGGCTAGAGGTACTGTCTATGTGCTGAGTTTCACAGACTGAATGGTACTTCATCATGGAGTCAGTTGTGCTAAGGTCTGGGTGCCTACTAGTTGCAATATCTCCTGGATATGAAAGTCATATCAGATGTAGATTTTGGAAGTGTTTTCTTCCACTACATAGGTTTCTTTCTATTTCCTTGACAATGTTCTTTGATGGGCAAACATTCTGAATTTGATCAAGACAGGTTTTTACTTGGATTTTCTCTTGTGATCTGTGCTTTTGGTGTCATATTGAAGAACCCATTGCCAAATCTAAGACCATAAATTTTGGTCATTGATCATTTTGAGTTAATGTTCTCTGTGGTCTGAGGTGAAAGCTGATCGGTCTTTATTCCTTCACTTGTGTGAAGCTGCTGATGGAGCTAATCCGCCGAAGATATTCGTTTCCCATTGAACGATCTTGACAATCTTGGAAAATACCAGTTGGTCACATAGAAATGGAAATAGATTTTTTGTATTTAAAATTATACTTCCGTGGCCTAAATGTTTGTTTTTATACTCATTGTTTGGGTTGTTTTTATCTTGCTAAAAGTAAATTGGAAAGTATAAGTGTGCTGTTATTTCTTAAGATACTGTTTGATAACCCAGAGTCTAACAATTCCATATAACTGGCTTGGGTTTTCCCAAAAATTTCAGTAGGGCTTGTGTGTAAACTGTGCCATGTCCAATGCTTCCTTTCTTCCCTGGCCTATGCTCTGACTCCCAGTAAGGCCTCTTAGCTGATCCCACAGGTGTCAACCAGGAAATTCCTTCCCAGGAGGCTCCACAACTGCTCAGCACCCTGTTAGTGTAGCGTTTGGAGCCATTAAATCAGCCAGCTACTCAGTGTCTATCCTTTCTCCCAGAACTGGCTGAGTACATTATTAAAAACCACCAGCATGTCTCTGTCTCGCATCTGTTCCAGACCAGAGGCCAAACATCAGAGCACACCGTCTCGGCAGGCTGGTGAATCAGTACCTAGCCGAGGGACTGAAATGGGACCAGCTGGGTATTTTGAGGCTCAGCTGAAAAACAGGCATGGATTGAAAGCTTAGCTTTCTAGCAATGCTTCCCCTCCTATGGTTGTATTTTAGTAGTTCTGTGGTTAAATATATTTTGTAATTTATATCTATATACATATAGATATGAAATTCATATATATATAAAATATAGGGATATGTTGTATGTAACAGATTTATTTTCCCTCACACAATAAAAAGTCCAAAGGTAGGTGGCGTCTGGAATTAATTCAGGCACTCAAAGATTTCAGGGCTGGCATCCTTGCAATTCTTTTCGTTGCTCACTATTTCAAGATGGCTTCACTCAAAATTTCACACTTGCATTCACAACAGAGAGGGTGCAAGAGGCAACCCAGAGCTGATACCCAGAGGACATCTTTCCTGGAATTCTTGGAATGACCCATGTATTTTAGTAGCTAGAATAATGTTCCACGCTATCTGAGGTTGGGGATATCTGAAATTCCAGGGAACTGGGTTGTCAAGAGTGGATTCTATTATTCTTGGTCCACTGCCTAGAGCTGGGAACATGGTCTTCCTTGATATGGCTGGGACTACGTTGTCAAGAACTAAAGGGGAGCAGAATGCCACTGTCACATGTGTGCACACTGGTGAAGGATGCCATGATATCTTCTGATGTGCCTTCTGCCTCCTGTGAGTCTGTCTCAGGGGTGATCTTGCCTTCCGTATTTCTCTGTTGGGCCTGGACAGTGGTTTGGCACACAGCACCCGGTAAAAACAGAAGGATTTCACCAGCAGACAAGCATATGCAGGGAGTATTTCAAGGGAGGGCTAGGACTGTGTCGCTAAGGTCTTGTGTGGTTCAGATGAAGAAGTCAGGTTGAGCCCATTCGAAGCAGCTGCACTGTGTTTTCAAGGCCCCGAGTTTACACTTTATGTTGTGCATCCTAATTCCATCCTTTGAAGCTGAAAACACTTTCTTTTCTTGCCCTTTAGGGGTGGGGGAAACATGTTTCGCAAAGCATCTCATCAATGACCCAATCAAAGAAATGCCATTCATGAGAAAATAAATAGGGAAAGAAATCCCCCAGTGTTGCGTTGGGGCAGATTTAAACCGCTAATTTATATTTCAGAATGTGAATGTAAATTAAAAGGCTAAATACTTGAAAGTCAAAAATATCCCTGGTTTGACATTAAAGTCAGCGAACTGATCACACTTGCAGAAGATAGCTAGTAAAAAGTGCTAATTTATGGCTAAGCAATTAAACAGGGAGACAGATGGAGAATCAAATGAGTTTTTCCTCACATCCCAATTTGCATATCGTTCCTGATGGTGCGTGTTCTCACTTCTGTGGACAGTGCCCCGCAGCACTGAGAATACACAGAGAGATATGTAAGTCACTTTCGCTTCCATGTATTTAAAGAAGCCCAGGGGGAGACACACGGATCCACAGACTTAGGAAAACCCAGGCCTCTGTGAGATGGTCTTTCCTGTTCCTTGCTCACTCAAAATGTTTCCCTTTCTTACAGGAACATCAGGCAACTGTCAAGAAACACAGTTACCTCTCTCCTCCATGGAGTGAGAGAAAGCACAGTGGTCCAGGAAGCAGTAGACTGCCCTACTCCAGCTTCTCAACGGCCAGGTGAGAGATGGCCAACAGCTCCCTTTCTCTACCTCCTGGTTTCTCAACAGAGTTTCATATCGCCTAGACTGCCTCAAGAAAACAGGAGCAAGCCTTCTCCTTTTGATCTTGGATCAAACACCTGTTGGCTGGGTGACCTCGGACACGTTAGTTTAACCATAGTTCCTTATCGGCAAAATGAGGATGCTGGGTAATTGCTCCACATGAAGCCCGGTCTATGATAATTACCACTCTTAGGTTAGGTGTTGATTATCTCTCAGAGTCTTTTCTGCAGTAAGAGCCCCTGTGTCTGCACGTTCAAGTACGAAGGAAGGTAGCTTAATTATAGTGAATCCAGCCCGTTCCTGCCCGAGCAGACTGGCAATTTCTAGAAATTACTTGCAGGGATTATTTAACTCTCAAGATCCTATCTGTATTGCCCTTGACTCCACAGTACCGCTGGAAGGAAGGTGTCAGCCTCTTCCAGGCTGTGCTCATACCTGCTAGGGCTGGCACTGGCTAGGGCCCGTGGGCCAGCATGCGCTCATATTGTCCTCAGGCTGCAGAGGAAACAAAGAGTCTTCTCTGTCTCCCATGACTTCAGAGAGGACTTGGAAGTGTGTATCCTTGGGGTTAGCAGGAACCTGAGCTCACTAATAAGGTATCGTTGGGGCGGGAAGTGATGGCTTTCTCACTGTACTCAGAGGACTGTTCTTGGTCTTTCACTAGGCCTTGAACACCCCTGGATAGGGGGTCCCCACGATCAAGCTACAGTTGGTTACACATGCCATTTCATATTCATGTCTGTGTTGTAGTCATTTGGCTGGGATTACAACAATACTGAAAAAAAAAAAAACCTACCTCTCAGAGATGTCCCTGGTGTCCATCACCATCTGGCAAGCAGGTGTTCTTGTTCCCACAAAACACCCTCTGCACACCCCTTAGTGTTGTCGTGTGACAACAGCGCTGTGCCCCTTCCTGCGGGAGCAGGACACCCATTCTGCAGGAGGCCACTTGGGCTCTCCTCCGACGGACTGACTTTATTTAGAGACAGGGTCTCACTAGGTAGACCAGGCTGGCCTCAGACTCACAGAGATCTGGTCCCTGCTTCTGCCTCCCAAGTGCTAGGATTCCGTAGGTGTGGGCCACCACGCCTGGCCCTCCCCTCAAATCTCAGGCAAAAGAACGCGAGATGGAATGCTGGTTGTCTTAGTCGGTGTCCTATCGCTGTGAAGGGACACGGTGACCAGGGCAACTCTTCTCAAGGAAAACATTTAATTGGGGCTGGCTTATAGGTCCAGGAGTTTAGTCCATTTATCATCATGGTGGGAAGCATGGTAGACATGGTGTTGGAGAAGCCAGGGGTTCTACATCCAGATCAGCAGGCAGCAGGAAGAGAGAGTAGTCCTGGGCTTGGCTTGAGCATCTGGAACCTCAAAGCCCCACTTCCTCAGTGACCCCCTTCCTCCCACCTACTTCAACAAGGCCATACTTCCTAATGCTACTCCCTTAGTATTGAAATCTTAGTCTTCAGGGGCCTTTCTTATTCAAGCCACCATGCGGGTCTTTTCCACTGGTGTTTCTCCATCTTTATGTCCTAGAAGGTTGTCACTCAGACAGCAGAAGTGGATGACCTTGACTGCTTGCATTGGGCTTGGCCAATGGAAGACATTGTCAGATCAGCAGGTAGAGGGTTGAGCTTGGGGGACTTCTCATGTTCCTCTCTGGTGCTGTGGGTTGAGTCTCTCTTTCTACCAATGCCTGTTTTCCATATGACTGTCCTAGAAGACAGCAAACCCCTTCCCACTTAGTGCTATCAGAGTATTAGTATTGCTTTATGAGAATGTCGAAATGCTTAAAAATCATTTCTAAAGCAGCTGTTTTAAAAGATAAAATTAGGGCCCGTGAGATTGTTAAGTGGACAAAGGCACTTGGTTCCAAACCATCTGCGCCCGATCCCTGGGAAGGGTGTGGTGGAAGGGAGAGAATGGGCTCCTGCAGGTGGCCCTCTGGCCTCTGCTTGCACGCTGTGGAACACAGGTGCCTGTGCACATACACACATACACATACACGTGCAAATAAAGAAGAGGTAATAAAATGAATAAAAGAAAAATTAATTTATAGCCTTACCTTTTCCTTGACATTTTCATTTCTCTAAAAATATTTTCAAGCTTATTGTTCAATTTCTTTTTCTTAATTCTTTGAGTACTCCATTTAATTTTGACATTTCCGTGGCTCCATCACATTTTCTCCGCTAATTGACTTCTGACGTCATCGCACTGTGGTCGGAAAGCAAAGCTCTGAAGCTGGGATTAGTGATTGCCTAATTCATGCCTTTCCTGTAGAATTTTGTCCTGTGTCCCACATAAGGGTGTATTGCTCCCCTATGAGGGGCAGGGTTCTGTTAATGGCTGGGCAGTCTGATTGTGTTACAGTTACCGGTTTCTAAGGTTCTCTTTATTTCCAGTGGTTCAGATCTGCCAGTGATCTGATAGCTGTTTCCACTACCGAACGTGAAATTTGAAGCCTTCCAAATTATTGATGATTAGTTTACGTTCCCTTTATAACTGCTCTTCTTCCCCTTCTTTTTTGCTTCAAGTATTTGAGAGCTCCGTAGTTAGGTGTGCATGTGTTTATAACTGTTATGCTTTTAGATGGATTGTTCCAAACTGTGTCCTAATGTCTAGAATTCTGAAATAGTGGATTTTGATAATTTGTGTTGTGTTTTTGCTGCTTTTGTGGAGGGTTCCCTTCTGGAGGCCCCTACCTTGCCTTTCCTGTTGACCTCTCTCTACAGCTCTTAATGAGACCAAAGTCCCTGGTGATGTGGGATTCCCCTCTGTATGCTGTGAATACCAATGGTTAATAAAGAAACTGTTGACAGGGCAGAACTTAGGTAGGTGGGGAAAACTATACTGAATGCTGGGAGAAAGGAGGAAGTTAGAGGGAAGCCATGTAGCCCCGTGGGAGACAGACGCCCAAACTTTGCCAGTAAACCACTGCCACATGGTGATACACAGATTAATGGAGATGGGTTAAATTAAGATGTGAGAGTTAGCCAATAAGAAGCCAGAGCTAACTGGCCAAACAGTGATTTAATTAATACAGTATCTGTGTGGTTATTTCAGGTCTGAGCTGCTGGGCAGTCGGGAACAAAAAAAGCTGTCCCTTGCTACACCCTGGAATTTTCAGAGAATGATATTGTATATGCAGTGGGTTCTTAGAAATACCTCTTCCAGGTCTAGGGAGACGGGTCAGTGGTTAAGAGCACTGGCTGCTTTTGCAGAGGATCTGAGTTTGGTTCCCAGCACCAACACGGTGACTCATAAACATTGATAATTCCAATTCCAGGGTATCCGACCTCTTTGTCTGACCTCTGTGGGCACTAGCACATACATGCATATATATACATGAGGCAAATACTTACACATGTAAAATAAAATCTTAAAAGAAAGAAGCCAGGTGGTGGTGGTGCATGGCTTTAATCCAGCACTTAGGAGGAAGAGGCAGGTGGATGAATCTCTGTGAGTTTGAGAACAACTTGGTCTACAAAGCAAGTTTCAGGACACCATTGCTACTCAGAGAAGCCCTGTCTCAAAAAAAAAAAAAGTGGAAAAAAAGAAAGAAAAGAAAGGAAGAAATATGTTTCCCCTTGGACCATCACTTTTATTTGAAACAATCAGAAGATACTAGACTGAACTAAACCCTATAACTGCTGCTAAGCTGACCCTTTTCACATAGACATTAAAGGTGGAGCATGGTCTGAATAATGCATTTCACTTGCTGATTTTATTTTGTTGATTTGTTTATTTGGCTTTTCAAGTCAGGGTTTTCCTGTGTAGCCCTGGATGTCCTCAGACTCTCTCTGTAGACCAGGCTGGCCTTGAACTCACAGAGATCTACCTGCCCCTTCCTCTGAAGTGCTAGGATTAAATATGTGTGCCACCACCCCCTGGCTGCAGATTTTATTTTAACTTTGCTGGAGAAGTCTGCTGACTCCTTTAAGTGTTCATTGGATTAACCATCTTCTATCTGGGGTGTGATTTGTTGATCTGCAGTGTGTTGGGCTCTTCTCACAGTTATCAGTGAATAAGAGGCTGGAGCTATGGCTCAATAGCTAAGAGCACACACTGCTCTTGCAGAGGACCCAAGTTCACTTCCCAGCACCCATGTTCTAAGCTTCTCACAACTGCCTGTCACTCCAGCTCCAGGGGGCCGGACACCCTCTGCCGGGTTCTGTGCCCAGTGGCTATGACGGCATCCCTCTCAACAGATGGGGTGTTTGATGGAGATTTACCCATCGTGTGCTGTTCATGTGGAGATTCCACCTCGACACGTTTCCAAGTCCGCTTACACCCTACACAGAGGAGCAGGAAAGCCATGGGGAATCATTACTAAAACAGCAAACAGTGAAGTGACATAGGAAAGGGAGTCCACGGGAAATCAAGATGTTACAGATAAAAGTAAAGAGGGCCGAAACCCGACAGCCTGCGCTGAGAAGGCAATACCAAGCGGAGCCTCTTGCTCTAAAGAGTTGTCTGAAAACTCTTGCATTACTTTCAGTAACTCACACACTAAAACCAAGAAAAACATGGGCAAACAGGCGTTAGGAGCAGTTTAAGTGGAACCTTAGGACTTTGCATTAAGAATACTGGGGATTACAAACCTAAGAGTGAAAAAGAAAACAAAACACAAACCGCAGTAACAGCTGGAGAAATGCCACAGTAGCTGGGGTTATTTACTTCTTAAAGGTGCCCTGTCAAGAACTGGGGGATGGCTCAGAGAGAGTGACGCTGGAGGTTGTCCTCTGGTCTCCATGTGCAGCCTCCACGTGTGCACACCTGGACACACACACATGAATAAAAAGATGACAGTATATACTTCTTGTCTTAGCTCCTCGCTGTGTGGATGAGTGAACTTTTTGTCTAGAGTGAAGGATTTTGCATTCCTTAAATTTACTTATTTGTTTGCTTTCGACGCAGGGTTTTTCTGTGTAGCCCTGGCTGTCCTGGAACTTTCTTTGTAGACCAGGCTGGCCTTGAACTCAGAGATCCACCTGCCTCTGCGTCAAGAGTGCTGGGATTAAAGGTATGCGCCATCACCGCCTGGCATTCAACTTCATATATTTAAATATAAGCCCAAATGCTTGGTCTGAGGAGGTGGAGGCTTTGGGAGGTGGCGAGGTGAGGGACGAAGCACTCCTGAATGTGGCTAATCTTTTATACCAGGGCCTCAGGGAGCTCGCTCACTTCTCAGTCCTAGACCTGAGGACGCAATGAACTCTCTGATGTTTGTAGCCTGCAAGGAGGTCCTTACCAGAACCTGGCCACGCTGGACCCAGGATCCTAGACCACCAAACTCTATAAGAGTAATTTCTGTTTTTATAGAAGCCACACGGGTGTGACGTTCTTTTGTAGCAGCCCGAGCAGACTAAAACGCTGTCCTGTTGCTGAAGCTGCAGCCATTTGACTGCCAGTTCCTCCCAGGAGGTTGGCTTCTCTCTTCGTCTCCTTCAGGGCTTCAGCAGCTATCACGACATGGACACCGACACCAAGCTCAGAGTGCACCTCACAGTTTCAGCTCACTTGCCTGCCGGTCCTTACCTCCTCGGTGCCCACCGCAGTTCCCTCTTCTCTCTTGTGTGTTCAGTTATACCTTTTAAATTGATTGTAAAACTCCGCAGTTAAGGCAGCCTTTCAGGAAGGGGAGGGCTCTGATGTCATCTCCTTTCTTAGTGTGCTCTCTCACCAGCAGACTTCCCCTCTTCCATTATTGGCTCAGAAATTTCTTCTCCCAGGAGAGTGTTGTCCCTGGGAGCGATATGAACCTAGTGTCGTTGTGTCTACGGGGTCACACATAAGGAAAGGGGAGAGAAGGAGAGAGGGAGAGAGACTTAAGAGAGCACCTGCATCGCTTTCTGTTCATGGCAAAAACAACTTAGATGAGAAAACAGTTTCCTCTGGCGCAGGCCCGCCAAGGATACAGTCCGTCACGGCGGGGAAGGCACACAGCGAGAGCATGAGGCTTGCCCGAAGCAGAGGCGTCATATCTCATCCGCATGAAGGAGGTAGGGATGGGGGTTGTGGACCAGACTATAAGACCTCAAAGCCCACAGCCAGTGACATACCTCCTCCAGCACTGCTCTGCCTCCTAAAGGTTCCATAACCGCCAACGAGGGAACCGAGTGTTCAGATACGTAGGGTGGGATGCCTTTCTCATCCAAACCACCGTAGTAGTTTTACACGGAAGTGTGATTTTGGGCCCGTTGCCTCAGTCTTGTTTTCAGTGTCATCTCTAGACACTGCAGCTGAATGATTGCTTTAGGACTAATTACCAATGTGTAAATGATTGGATCGGCCCTTGTTCCTCTTGTCTGTTTATTAGTCTCTCTGCAGTGGTTCAACCGCAGAAGAAGATGGGATAGGAAACACTTAGCAGAGCTGGTTAATAGCCGTCATTAACGTCTCTGATCGAACTCTGAGCGAGAGAGTAGAGAAATAATTGGCTGGAAAAGACCTGGGTCTCTGCCAGTTCGCTCCCGTCCTCTTGCTTGGCACACACGGGCACACGGGCGTGAGCGTCACGTCTGAACCCTGTAGGGACCATCCATTCATGAAAGAGAATTTGGAATTCTCCAGAGTTCCTTGGAGAGTCCTCAAAGAATTCCTTGGAATTAATATACCTGCTTATTTATTCAGGAAATACTCACTGGCTGTGGCCAGATGTCTGGCACTGGGTTGGATGTGATCCTCGGGGAGGGCGCGCTGCCAAGTTTCTGCTGTCACTCCTTCCTGCACAGCATCTCTGCCCGTGTCTGCTTCACAGCTGAGCCCTCTGTCACAGCGCCGCCCCAGGAAAGCGTGGAATCTGCTCGGGTATAAGGAAGCTTAAAGGAAGGTTTTCTTTGCTGTCTGTTTTATTAAAGCATCCCTATCTCGAGGCTGTGGCCTAATAGATGTAGGAAAATTATACACCAGCACACGATGGACACCTAATGGAATCTGTGCTAATCACGGACATCTGTAAGAAATGATCCCCAAATCTCAGTGACATTCGATATGAAGGATTATGTCCCACTCATGGCTATGGCTTTTAAATGTTGGTTAGTGCTGAAACCCAATTTCAGTTGCCATTGTTAACAGAGTTGAGACACCTTTTGACAGATAGCATGGTTGGTCACCAGTCACCTCCCCCACCCCTTTAGCTTGGCTCGTGCTGGCTCATATCCTTGTGCGGTAGACAGCATGCACCTACCAGACAGGGCCAGGGATCTCCTGTGATGAGGAGAAAATCATCATTTACAACTTAGAGATCACTTATGTCACCGAAATGTAGCTCAGCTGGGCGAATGTTAGCGTGAACCCATCCTAGAACCAGAAGGTGGGAGGCAAGTGACACCCTACAGACCAGACGAGAAAATGGGAGGAGTCATAACCCCCTAAAGAAGTCTGCACGGCTGCTACCCCAAAGCCTCTCCCTCCAATCAGCTGCCTGGGAACTCCCGGCTAAGCCTGCCCACTTTCTGAGTTGTGACTCAGGAACCATAACCTTTGCTCTTTCCATCTCCCACTCTAGACCCCTCACCAAAACCCCAGCCTGCTTGTGTGGACAGTCTGGGCATTTTCACTGTCTCTGAAAAATGCCTCCTCCGACCCTAGAGATTCAGATGCCCTTAGGATTTCATTTCTGACGGCTTCTTGACCCCTAGCTCAGGAAACAGTGACATTTTTCTCTTCTTTCTCCTTCTCCCTCCTCCAAGAAACTGTGAGATCCCAATTTCCTTGTTCTGTTATTTTCTCTCTTAAGTGCTGAAAAAATTGTCCTCATTAGGGAAAAAATAAAGAGCCTTTAAACAGTGATGCTATCACGTGTGTGTGGTGTGTGTTCCTCCTTCATGACGTTATTGAAAAATTAAAAGTGGCTTTTTAGAAAGAAAGGGGCTGGTGAGATGGCCCAGTTGTTAAAAGTGAGGACTGGAATTCATGCAAGCATGGGAACTGGAGCTCAATTTCCAGAATCTACATAAAAATGCTCGCTGTGGTGGCTGAGTTCTGGAAAGTTGAAGATGGGGAATCCTTGGGCTGAGGGAAGGCATCAGCGTGACAGAGGGAGGAAGACACCTAAGGTTGACCTGAGGCCTCAGTGTAGGTACGTGCACATACGCATTTGCACATGCGTGCATGCACACACCACACACGAGCACCACTTGAAGATAAAGGAGGAAGGAGGAGGAGGTGGCAGCCATGGCAGTGGTAAATCTGGCTCCACACTTGGCATGCGTCTGTCTGTCCTTCTCCAATACGATGACACGGCTCAAAGTCTTGCACCAGCTACAGCTCCTTGATCCTAGAATTCCCATTCTCCAACCACGATCTAAAGACATTTGCAACCATTATAAATTCTGTTCTATCAACAGAAATTGGACTTGGTGACTCATGGCCACCATGCTGCTTCTTTGGCTCCAGTCTGTGCGCTGTCAACTCTGGGACTCAGTCGGGAACATCTCCAGTCCTTGGCAGGGGGTGGGAGAAGGACATGGTGAACCTTACATCGGCTCTCGGAGTTCCTGCCCAGAAGTTACAGGTGTCTGCTATTGACTTCTCACCGGACAGGAAGGAAGTACCCTCCCTTTATGTCACTGGCACACGGGCACATCGTCTTGCCACAGGGACTGGCAGCAAATATTTGGAAATGATAATGCAAAGACCAAAGCACTCAGTAAATATTTGCCGATTGTTTCTATGCAGTAAGGAATCAAGCCCTAATCTATGACCAGCTTGTAACCCTGCATGCCACACTCTCAGAAGCCCACGGTCATGAAGAGCTAAAACAAGCTTGGAATAATCTCGGATTTTAATTGCCACATCTAAGCCACAACTACCTTGAAAACTCTCCACCACAGGGTAAGGATACCCCAGCCTCCATTTTCTGACCCTATATCCAATCTGCTTTTTGAAATACATAAGAAAACACTGGAAAGAGAAAGGTCTGGATTACAAAGAAATTCTCATCAGCAGAAAGTCAGGCTGTAACTCCCCCAGGACTGGAAGAGCTTTAGTTCCAGAGCCAGAATGTAGAAAACAGGGCTTTAAAAGCAATCTGGAGCCATCCTATGTAAAACAAATTTGAGGCCAGCAGGAAGCCTCAAAGGGGGCTGCGGAGTAGGAAGGAATGAAATGGATTCCAGACTGCCTGGAGGATTTTCTTGATTGAAACAAGACCAAGTTACAGAACCAGGCTCGGTGTGAGCCTGTAATTCCCCCATTTTCTGAAGAAGAAAAAAGCATGAAAGAAAGCACACAGAGTGTTTGGAGTAGCCGGGCTACACAGAGGAAAGGAGCTTTCTGTTAAAAAGGGTGTCTAAGCAGTGCACTCTGCCGTGTGAGAAACTACACCACTCGCCTTCACCGGAGCCACTCACTCTGCCTCTCAAAGCTGGATCCAAGAGGCCATGCACCATCTCCTGGACTCTCTCTTGTGGTCTGTTCGTTTGGTTTACTTTACAGACTGGGTTGCATCCATAGTTTTTCTTCACTAGGGCTATGACTGTTGTCTTATACACCTTGACTGAACTTCCAAATGTCTCTGGAGCGGCCGGCAGCAGACCCGAGTCTTCACCTTGGTGCTATGGTGTATTGCGTTTTTGCAGTGACAGGCCTCCTTGTGAGTTCCTCCCAGGTCTTCTGGCCATGCTGCTGTGCCATGGACAGCCAGTGATCAGCCCCAGATATGTACTTCCTTCTGTAGGAGGCTACCAAGTCAGCAGAATTTACCCTGCACTACTGTCTTTCTAGACTCTGTTACCCCAAGATTTATCAAATGCCAACATCATTGCTGTAATGATTTCAGCCACATAAGGAAGGCTGATACTTCTGGGTTCTGGAGCCACGCACGGGCAGACTGGCCCTTAGGTGCAGAGGTGCCTGAATGTTAAAGGGCCTGGCATGACCCACGTGTGTGCATGCTTGGTTACGTCCACAGTGATTCAGCTAAGGCCCTGCACGCATGCATGACTACGTACACTATGACTCAGCTAAGCCCCTGCGTGCATGTGTGAGCCTGTCATCTGCGTCATCTGCGTATAACATAGTCATGCCCCCCTGTGAACATGCACTAGGCAGCTTTAAAAAAGCTAACACTCCATCTAACTCTCTCTCTCTCTCTCTCTCTCTCTCTCTCTCTCTCTCTCTCTCTCTCTCTCTCTATCTCTCTCTGCACACGGATTCCCCAGGCCTGTACGCACCCCCTCTAATGAGCGTTTGTTGCGTGTTCCATGTTTCCTTCTCACTTGCACCAGGTGATTGCAGTTGCACCTGCCATCACAGCCATCCCCACCGGCCACGCCCTCCAGTGGTGATCTTCAGCAAAGGAGTCATTGCTTGTGATGATAGCTGCCACTGCCCAGCCCTCCATTCAGATCTTCTTTTTGCCCCCAGATTGTAGACGAGAGTCAACTGAAGGTAATATTCTCAGGTCTCTCTCCGGTCTCATCTGGCCTCTCCAAATACCATCTAAGCTTCCGACTCTCTCCAAGGGGCAGACACTGAGGTGTGACGGGGCACACAGAGATTTTACTATGTCAAGTGTTTGTGAGAAAACAGAACCTGAAAGGTAGGAAAGCTGTCAGACCATGGAGGGAGGGCAGAAATGTTCTTGACTAGTGTGTAGTACTAAGAAGCTTGGTTCTTCAAAGACGCCAGGGTATCCCCTGGCCCAATGCTGGCTTCCAGAAGACTCCTGTTTCTGAGTAGGACCAACTACAGAATTTTCAAGGACCATGAGAGAGAAACAATTAGGATTTCTCATTAGAAAATTATTGATATTTTCAAGACATCAATGTCAGAGCTTCACTAAACAAAACTCAAGTGACCTTGTGAGTCCAGAGCCTTTGTGAGTCCTGTCAGAGCTTGTGACTGACAGACAGCATAGGGTCTTGGAGGGCATGAAGCTGGGTGGGGGCCCCATAAGTGCGGCACCGTGCTGAGTCATTGCCAGGAGCCATCTGTGGGTAGTGTGACCTCAGTGCCACACACTGATAGACTTCAGAGCCCAGCAGTCAGGCTTGGGGACAATTAGGCTTTCTAAGGTTGGCCTCTAAAGAGCTTTCTCACGGCACCCAGGCATGGGAAAGATTTTTATGTGTGTGGTTTATGCTGAGGTTAAATGTTATTCTTTGTTTCTAGTTCACATTTTTCTTTTGCTGGTGTGTATGGTGTGTGTGTGTAAGAGAGAGACAGAGACAGAGATAGAGATAGATAGATAGATAGATAGATAGATAGATAGATAGATAGATAGATAGATAGAGATAGAGAGAGAGAGAGAATGGTTTAGGTCAGAGGGCAAACAGCTGTGAGCCCTTGTTTCACTTGGTTTGAGACAGGGTCTCTCTTGCTGGTCACTGCTGTATACGCCAGCCAGCCATCTCATAAACTAGAAATGTTCTACCTCTGTCTCCCATGTCCACGTAGGCACAGGCTGGGGATTGCAGATGTGGCCACAGCATTCTGTGAATACAAAGGTGCTGGAGAACGCAGGTGCTCAGGCTTGTTCAGAGAGTGCTTCACTTTGAACTCTGCCCAGCCCCATTTAGCCCACTGTTTTTGTTGTCCTCGTTTGGTATGGTGATTGACTCAATGTTTGCCCTTAGCTGTTAATCGCGTGTGCCATCATCATTTATCGATGGTTATTATTTCCTCCCAATTTACATTGTCCATTGTATCAAAGATCCCATGTAAATATGCACAGCAAGAAGAGAGAGTGGGGCTGTCCCCTAAAGAGCAGGATCTGGGCTTGTGTTACAGCTCGGTTCAACAAGAGACTTCACTTCTGGGACAAAGGTGGAGAGCAATGGAGGAAGATACCTAGCATCCTACTCTGGCCCCTGAGTGCAAATACATTGTCTTTGCACCCCTATGCACATATCTCACACATACATACATACACACATACATACATGTGTACACACACATTACACTACATGTACGTGGCGGAACATGCTGTCTTTTTTTCCTGAAACCATGTTACCTCAATATTATACATTTTTAATGCTGTGTTTGCAGCTATACAGTGTCACGCTCAGCCTTTACATGGGTTTTGGGGATCCTTATGCTTGTGTGGTAAGCACTTCACCCACTGGAAGCCCGTCCCCACCTCAGCGAGCCCTTCAGGTCTCCCCTTAACGATCTTCAAGTGCTTGTTGGTATTTTTGTTGTCTACAGTGTTCTGCCTATTGAGACACGGCAATCACTTCGCTATGCCCACACAGTCCACGGGTGAGGAACCCAGAGAGGGCTCCATGAGAGGGCTCATTTTCTATTGCTGGGATAAAACACCGTGATCAAAAGCAAAGGAAGAAAGGGTTTATTTTGGCTTCAAGTTCCAGATGGCTGCATGTTTATAATGGTGACGAAGGTATGATGAGAAGGGAGCCAGGAGATCACATCTCATCGGCACGAGGGACACACACGGATACATGCAGGAGAGAGAGAGAGAGAGAGAGAGAGAACTGGAGATGCAAACAGCAAGAAAGTCAGCTCCCAGCACGAATGCATCTCCTAGTTTCCATACGCTCTGTCCAAAAGTGCCACCAGCTGGGGACCAAGTGTTCAAACACATGGCCAATGGGGGAGTTTTCCTCATTCAAACCCCAACACTGGGATGGTATTCTTGACTCTGGGCTTCCCACTACCGAGGAGCCACAGGAACCTCGTCTAAGGTGCACCTTGTCTGAGGCACCTGGCACATGGGCCGAGCAGGCTGAGGGCAAGCTGGGTGGGCACTGACGACAGGTGCGCTTACACATGGCACAGCGTGAGACACAGACACAGCGGGCTGCTGGGTTTAGAGAGGACTGTCCTAGGTTGCAGGAGGGATTTCTCTGTATTCCAAGAGGGATGTCTCCATAGCCCGGTGGAAGAGGGTGTCCTCTCAGAAGTCACATGACATCATCTCTCCATGCTCTGTTGATTAAACTGTCACCTATCCATATTCACGAGGACGGGACACGGACTTCTCACTTCAGATCTCACACTCCGCACAGTCAGTTCCACACATGTAACAGGGACTCCACAATGGAGTCGAGTTTAGTCAAAGTTCGAGTTTGAACATTGTCCAAACCCAGCAGAATACATACTGCAACTCTTCTATCCTTAACTCTTTTTTTGAGACAGGATTTCTCTGTAGCTTTGGAGCCTGTCCTGGAACTTGCTCTTTTAGACCAGGCTGGCCTCGAACTCACAGAGATTCACCTGCTTATGCCTCCCGAGTGCTGGGATTACAGGCATGCGCCACCACCGCCTGGCCTATCCTTAACTCTTTATCATTGTTTTAAAGCAAAAGATACCACGCCCTCAAGGGCTGGTATCTCAAAGACTATTGGCTAAAGGAGCAAAAGGAGCTCCCACAACACATTATGACATTCTTATATACATACATAACATATTTTAATTGTTTCCTTCCCGCCCATCTTGTCTCTTGTCTCCTCTGTCTGTGGATCTCCTTTCTCTTCCTCTTCTTCTTCCCCTTCTGCCTTCATGTTTGACTTGTCTTTGTTTGGGTGACCAGTGTGTTTCATCAAGGTTTAGCGTTGTCTAGAGTGGGGTTCACAGAAGTGTGGACCCTGGGAAGTAGCTATGCCGCTGAAGAAAGTGATGCAGGGATTGCCTTCTGGTGGATATATTTTTGCACGTTGGAAAAAAAACCTATGATGTCTTTTTATTTTGTTTCATGGTGTTAGGAATGAAACCAGGGTCTTGTTCATGCTGGGCAAGTCCCTGCCACTGAAACCTCTCTAGCCTGCTTTTCACATTTTAAAAGGAATTCTTTTAAATATAAATTTCTGGAACTAAAATTGCTGGGTTAAGAAATGAACACGCTCAAAAGATTTTATATATACATACACACACTCACATATATATAATCTTGTATATTTAATTTTATAATATGGCTTTTTCATTTCTAAAGAACCAATACTGAACACTCTACAGTGTTCTTGTTCTTCTTGTAGATCTTAAATTTAACTTCTTTTCTTTTTTTTTTTTAAAAATCAGGCATAATTGTGTTCTTCATTCTAAATATTTACCTTTATGATTTTAGCTTTGTTACAGTTGGTATTTCAATAAAATCAGTGGTTCTGCTGAAAAGAACTATCAGAAGGATTTCTAAAAATACCACTGCATTGTTGAAGTGTTCAGGTTTGAAGATGAAGTGTGCCCATAGTAACTGAATCCCGCTGTAAACCAATCCGACTCAGTTTCGGGGAGCAAAGCACACTGCACAGGAAGAGTCGTGATGGGAGCACATCACCCCTGACTTGCAAACTCACTTGAACAAAAAACCACGAGCCCAGAGGCAGACAGAGAGAACGCACAACTTTTAGTTTGGAGACATGATAACCAACCGCATGCCTTCACATGTGACAGTGTTCTGGAAGACTTCATATCTAAAACAAAAAATTCTGATTTTCTAATTTTTAAAAAATAATTTTATTTAAGTGTATGGGTATTTCTCCTGCATGTGTACTGGTGCCCCACATGTACATGCCTGCATGGGACTGGAGTTACGGACAGTTATGAACCACCGTGTAAGTGTTGGGAAGAGCAACCAGTGCTCTCCACCATGAGGCCCCATCTCTGGCCCTGTAAGTTTTAACCTTGTAAAACTTCTGTCTGCTATGGTTTTACTGGGGCTTAGTGTGTCCCCCAGAGGCTTGTGGGATTGAATCTTGGCTTCTACCTTACAGTGTAGAGTTTTTGTAGAATCAACCGCTCTGTGAATTTGTGTTTTAAATATTATGTGCTAAAGTTGAACATTTTGGGTCAGCACGGTGGCTCAGTGGGTGAAAGTGCAAGCACTTGTGTCCAAGCCTGGCAGCCTGAGGTCAGTTCCTGGAACCTACACGGTAGAAGAGGAGAACCAAACTGCAGTCAGCTCTCCTCTGACAATATGCAATGCTCATGCGTATTGGAGCATGCGTGCACCCACACACACCCACACTCACGCACACAAAATAATGTTATAAGGTGGAACTAGCAAGTTGCACATTCTGTATGTGGTTTCATAATACAAATATGTCGTTTGCTTGGCGTGAGGCCTAACGATGTCAATAGTATGAGGGCAATGAGCTACAAAACATCTATTTATCTAATACATGTCTCAGCCCACAGGATGTTGAGGCAGGAGGATCACCAGCTTGAGGCCACCGTAGGCTATATATAAGATTCTGTCTCAGAACTCCAGCTACCCAGGGGCTAGGACATGACTCAGTGGTTAAGAGCACACACTACTCTTGTGTAGGACTTGAGTTTGGTTCCTAGTACAGTATTAAGCAGTTCACAGTGGTTTTAACTCCAGCTCCAGGGGATCCAACACCCTCTTCTGGGCTCCAACGGCATCACACGCACATACTCACACACAGGCACACTACACATGGTTACAAACAGGATACACATGAGAAATTTAACCAATGAAACACCCCATATACCTATATGTTACATGTTTATGCATAAGTATTTACATACTTACATATGCGTATACATGCACGTATATATCTACCCATCTTTTTTAGAGTATGACTGTGAAATAAAACACCAAGGGATCTAAGTGATGAGACTGAAATATATATGTGTGTGTGTGTGTGT
>NW_026068033.1:872612-876117 GCF_014885135.2 Alexandromys fortis
TATATATGCACTGTACAAGTGGCAAGCAGCAGTAGACTCTCATCCGAGAGCAGAGTTTATCTTCAATGACACGGTCATTGTCAGTGACTATTACTAATTAATGACCACTCGTGAAATTCAAGCTCCTGTCCTTTCAATAAGCCCTTTGCGTCAGCTAAGTGAGATATCACTGTGAGAGATCATTATTAATTCTTGAGCCGGTACTGAGACAGATTCCAGACTGGTCTCTGGCTAGCGATCTTCCTCTCTCAGCCTAGCAAGGGCTGGGATTCCAGGCGTGAGCAGCCATGCCTGGCTGTGAGATGTTCTTTGAGACCCTCTCACTCTCATGTCATGTGATGTGTGTGTCTGTGAGCCTCTTCACCTCCCCCTCTGCTGCCTTGGGGACATTAGTATTTCCCGCTACCCGTTTCCCTGGGACCTGAGAAGATGAACATTCACACAGGAAGAGGTTCAAGATGAGCTTGAAAAGATAAAATAACCAGCAAAAACCGGACTCTCTGAATATGGCGGACAATGAGGGCTGCTGAGATGCCAAGGACAATGCCACTGGGTTTTGATCCTACTTCATGTTCTGGCTTTGTGGGAGCCTAGCCAGTTTGGATGTCCACCTTCCTAGACCAAGATGGAGCGGGGAGGACTTTGGACTTTCCACAGGGCAGGGAACCCTGACTGCCCCTCAGACTGGAGAGGGAGAGGAGTGGGGGGAGGGGGAGAGGAGAGGGAGGAGGGGGGAAAAGGGAGACGGGGAGGGAAATGGGAGGCGGGGAGGAGGCGGAAATCTTTTTTTTCAATAAAAAAATTATATTTAAAAAAAAGAAAAAAAAAAGAAAAAAACACACACACACAAAAAAAAAAAGATTCTTTGAGTCTTCCTGAATAAACATAAAATTCTTCAGATGTGGAATTAGTTTATGTAAGTTCATTGAATAGAGATGACTAACATTTTTTTTTCTCTCAGACCAAACAAATTTCTGCTAGACAAGGAATTTGTTCTCCCCAGTGAGGACTTACTTTGTAGGCTTGAATTTGGATTCAAGGACTGTACAGTTAGAACATGAGGTCCTGGCTGGGTGGCGTCAGCGGCCTTCTAGGACAACAGCGGACACTGTCTGTGCCATTTCCTCTTATCTTTTGGGTGCCAGTGTCCCTTGAAAGAATCTGGTTCCTGTCAACAATGGGTTGTCCTCATGACTGAGGCCAGAGACACTGTATCCAGTGCATCAGCCACCACCTGTGATGAATTCCAGGTATTTCTACAGATGCCACCCAAAGGTACAGGTCCACCTCAGTGTTGACGGGTCCTCATTCGGATCCACTGTCATGAAGAAACATATGTTTAGGATATCTGAACTCTTAGTTATAGTTTAGGAAGTCTAGCAAGTCAGGGCAGAGGAAGAAAACGGAGACAGCAGTCTCATTTCACGAATAGCATCGTCTTCCCGCCCACACTTCCCTCAGGGGTTGGATTGAACTGGTTCTTTTGAGTCCATTTCCATGGTGTTGTTTTATCTTGGTGCTGGAGTTTCTGCCTTGGACTCTTCAGCATCACTTTGGAGGTAAATATACCACTGGCCACCGAAGTCTTTTGTTGTACATATTTTCTACTGTATTGTATACTACCTCACTAAAAGCTATCATTTTGAGTTGAATTATTAAGATAGATCTCACTAAACCCTTTCATTGTGATTTGGTATACATCTGGACTCAGCTTCAATTACACAGTTTTATACCTGTTTGCTTAACCTTAGACACCCACTCCCTGGCTGATTTTCTTTTCCAGTTGGGTTTGTGTTTCGTGTATAATGCTATTGATCCAGATAGGGTTTATAGTTTTAACGTTGTTTTTTGTTTATATCCACGTCCTTGGGGGCACTCGCCATCACTGCTGGAAGCTTAACTCTCTGCCGTGCTTTTCTTTTCTAGGTTAAGTTGCAATCTTTTTGGATTTAACGCTGTACAAGTACACATATGTGTGTAGGCATGGATGTGTATGAGTGCAGGAACCATGGAGTCCAGAAGAGGGCACTGGATTCCCCTGGAGATGATGTTACAGGAAGTTGAGAGCACCAGTGTGGGTGCTGGGAACCAAACTTGGGCCCTCTGCAAGATCAGGGTGTGCTCCTGACCACTGCGCTGTCTCTCCAGCTCTCTGCCATGGCTTTCTTGCATAAATATTTTTTAACGATTTCTGTGAATCGAGCCCTTTTTATAAGAGATTTATCCACAAGAGCAGAACCTAATACAGGCCTAAATACTGCACATTGGAATTAAACTTTGATGTGAGTTTTGGAAGAGACACAGACATTCAAGATTTAGCAGTAGCGGCTTATATTCCACTTGCGGGACTAGAGGACAGTAAGATTGGAAACTGAGGTGATGATCATGATTTGTTCACAGGGCAGTTGCTCTGGTCATCCACCCTTGACTCCCTCAGAGTCCGTAAAGCAAGATGGTATCCTTGCTTGCTTGCCATCGTCTCACCACTAGGGATATCATATTCTTTATCAACATAGGTCTCCTAGGGAGGAATTAACTGGGTGCCGCAAAGCTTCTACTCTCATCCCAGTGACCGCACCTGCCTGGCTGCTGGCGGTCCAGTCCTGCCGCCTGGCCTTTGTTACTTCAAGATCCTACTGCACATGTCTGAGTGTTGTGTTGATATTTTCTAGAACAGCAGTTCTCAGCCTGGGGGGAGGGGGGCGGGGGTCACATATCAGATATTCACACTACAATTCATAACTGTAGCAACATTACAGATATGAAGTAGCAATAGCAATAATTTTAAGGCTGGGGGTCACCCCAAGTGTATTAAAGGGGTGCAGCCTTAGGAAGGCTGAGTATCACCACTCTAGGGGAAAGGAATGGATAGAATGAGTATACAGCAAGGGCATTTATTAGAAGAGCTTACAGGCTGTGGCGGTTTGAAAGAAAATGGCCCTGAAAGGGAGTGGCACTATTAGGAGGGGTTGGCTTTGTTGGAGTGGGTGTGGCCTTGTAGGAGGAAGTGTGTGTGTGTGTGTGTGTGTGTGTGTGTGTGTGTGCCTCTGGCTTTGAGGTCACATTAAGCTCAAGCCACACCCAGTGTCTGAGCTCACTTCCTCTTGCCTGCTCAAGATGGAGGATTCTCAACTCCCTCACCAGCACAACGTCTCATCACCATGACGATGGACTGAGCTACTGAACTCTAAGCCACCCAACTCAATGTTTTCCTTTATTAGAGTTGCCGTGGTCATGGCGTCTCTTCACAGCAATAGAAACCCTCACTAAGACACAGGCCCAGGACAATGAGGGCTACTGAGACCTCAAGAACAATGGCAATGGGTTTTTGATCCTACTGTACCTATTGGTTTCGTGGGAGCCTAGGCAGTTTGGATGCTCACCTTACTAGACCTGGATGGAGGTGGGTGGTCCTTGGACTTCCCACAGGGCAGGGAACCCTGATTGCTCTTTGGGCTGACGAGGGAGGGGGACTTGATTGGGGAAGGAGGAGGGAAAGGGGAGG
>NW_026068033.1:876738-913333 GCF_014885135.2 Alexandromys fortis
ATCTCTCTCTCTCTCTCTCTCTCTCTCTCTCTCTCTCTCTCTCCTCTCTCTCTCTCTCTCTCTCTCTCTCTCTCTCTCTCTCTCTCTCTCTCTCTCTCTCTAGTAGACATAGCCTCACACATGTAGCTCAGCCTGGCCTGGTACTCCCTATGTGGTTTAGGGTGGCCTTGAACTACTAGCAATCCTCTTGCCTTAACCTGAGTTCTAGGATTATGGCTGTGTGCTACGTGCCCACCTCGTCTCTCTTTATCTGGTCATTGGCCACTTAGTTTTATCAACGTATCATGCGTTGTCACCATCATTATCAATGTATCTACTTACCCGCCATATATTCATTGCTTTTTCAATCATTTACCTATTTTTTTTTGTACATTTTCTGTCTGTCTAGTCTATCTGCTGATTTATCACCTTTGTATCATTCTATGTAGAGACTCATTGGCAGTAACAAAGGCGTCAAAACAGACAGTCCGTAAGGTCAGGGTCAAGGAGGCAGGTGCAGAGGCTTGTGGGTGGGCCGCGGCAGTGAGCACAGGGCATGACGATGTCTCCACCCCAGTATGCTCCCTAGGTGCTTCCATCGAAGAGGAGTTGACAGCCATGCCATTTAAACCGTTCACTCTTGCTTTTCTTTAGACTCACCATTTTCTGACTTACATCTTCAATGGCTGTGATATAAAACTGCCATGCGAACAGTAACAGCACACAGAAATGCTCTTCCCTTTCCAGATGAAGAAAGCCGGCCCTAGCAGACGAGAAACCACTGTGTGGTCCTTTGGCCGGCCTTGTTGCTGTGGAGGGAAAAGCAGCGGTGTCCACCAGCAGGGGGCGCCCACCTCTTCTTGTCAGCCCACCTGCCTGCTCCAGCCAGACCTCGGCCATCAGTTTGGGCTCAGGTCATCCAACCAGTGCCCCAGCCTTGCCTCTTACTGTCTCCATGTCGCCACGCAGGCTTGCTCATGGTGTACTTGCTCTCAAGCTCCCTCACGCTCTTGCTACTGCCGGCTGTGTCCAGAGACGGATAAGAGGCAGCACCCAGCTAGGCATGCTCTGTAAGCTTGGTACTGATGGTAGCCCTTCCCTTCCGGCTATAACCCACACATGTAACTTATCAGGGAGGTTTATCTCTGTGGCATGAATAATTATTTTTTTCCCTAGTGTTCCCTTGGGAGGTATACAACTCCAGCAGGACTCAGTTTTTTTCTTGCAATTTCTCTTTTTCTGTCTTATTTATTATGGTGAGTTAAAGATTCCACCAACCACCCCAAATTTGTATTTGTTTTCCTCCCGGGAGTCAGGCTTCATGCACAGCACAGTTAGCCAAAATCCCAGCCCTCATGAGGCTGTAGGTCCTGCAGGGATACAACCAATAAAGGAAACCATGTCAGTGCTCAGCTGACAGTGCCTGCTATGAAAAAAATAGAAGAGGGAAAGAATACGGAGGTAGGCGCAGGGGTGGGGTCTGTTTGTATTGCAGAGAAAGGGTAACAGAAAAGGCCCAGGATGGCGACATCTGAATAGGTGGTGCAGAAAGTCCACAGGGCAGTGGGCTTCCTGTGCAATCTACCGCAGCTGGAGTGGGGTGACTGAGGGGGGATGAGGGAGGTGACACGAGACATGGGAAAGAATGTGGGTACCAGGGTGAGATGCAGATCTCAGGGCCTTGTGAAGTGACGGGGGGGGGGGAGGGCACTGGTGTTGATGTGAGACGGGACACCGCTTTGACCCGCAGGAGGACTGTGCGCGACGGCGTCTTCCCTGTGGAGTGATTTGCGCGACGGCGTCTTCCCTGTGGAGTGATTTCAGCGCCATTCCTCCTCAATGCCCCCATTTGGGATTTGGAATCTGAGAGTCCCGAGATCCCTGATGCTGCAGGATACATTGCTCTTCCTGCAACAGAGCATCCTTTGGTTCCCAGGGACTGAGGCGGGCACAACTGTATAAAAAGTACAGCTTTCCTAGAGGGTGAACCATTGTCATCTTGTGTAAAAATGCACCCCCCCCAGGATGTCACTGTGGTGGCTAGTGGGAAGCAGTTGTGGAGGTTTGGCTTGGTAGCACCATCCACATCCCGTCACCTTCTACTTGCCATGTCCATCCAAAGCCCAGAACCACCTTCTTCTCCCATATCAATAAGATGAAGTTCTCGGTTGAGCATCTGCAATATGCCAGGCACATGGGTGTGTGGAGCAAAGAAGTGGTAGAATTTGAGTCCCGTTTAAAAATAAAAGAGATTTATTTTATTTGTTTTATATGTGCCTGCTTCTCTGCATGAGTGCACCACGTGCACGCAGTGCCGAAAGAGGCCAGCAGAGGGCCATCAGATACACCTGAAATTGGATCTGTGAATTGTGAGGGTCATATGGTTGCTGGAACCTGGGTTCTTTCGAAGGCCAGCTGGTGCTTGGAACCATTTAGCTGTGTCTTAGTCCCTGATTGGTAAGAGAGAGTTTTGGCTTGGTGTAGAAGCAAAGGACCATAGTTGGGAGGTGGTTGGACTATGGTGATGGGGTGGAAGTGGCAGGTGATAACCAGTGGGTCATGGTTTTAGGTAGAGACCAGGATTATCTGATGGGAGAGATGCAGTGTTAAGGCGGAGAGGAAACAAAGGATGACTGCTTGATGCTGAATTCAGGTGAAGCCCAAGAAAAGCAGAGAGGTGTGGGTCACAGCGCCAGATCAAGTCTGAGATCCCATCAGACACCCTGGTGTGATGAAGTCAATCCATGGGACTTGGAGTGAGGAAAGGGGTCCAACCTGGAGGTAATGAGGCGTCTGCCGGGTTTGGGACAGTATGAACTGACTTCTCTCGGTGTGCTGGTGGTCTGAATGAGAACTGACCCCGTAGGCGCATGTATTTGAAAGCCCGGTTTGCAGTTGGTGGAACTGTTTGGAAGGGATTAGGAGGTGTGGCTTTGTTGGAGGAGGCGTGTCACTGGATGTGGGCTTTGAGGTTTTAAAGCCCACGCCTTTCATAGTTAGCCTTTCTGTGTCCTGAGGCTGTTTCATCAAGAAAGCTCTCAGCTATTTTCCCAGGGATGCCCGTCCACTGGCAAGCATGTCGTCACGATCACAGAGCCTGTTCTCCTCAGGAAAAATAAGCCCCAAATTAAATGCTTTCCCTTGTAAGTTGCCTTGGTCACGGTGTCTCTTCACAGCGACAGAAGAGCAACTAAGACCAACGAGAGAACAAGGAGGAAGGCGAGTTATAATATGACAGCGAGTGAGCTAACACTGCTTTATACGTTAAGGAAACTGAGGCAGAGAGGTGAAAGGTCACTATTCCCTCATGAGAAGCCACTGTTGTGTGGACACAGCTAATGCAAGGCTGCCCCTGCACACCAGACTTTCTGGCTGGGGAACCCCTCATTCCTCAGCCTCTGCCCTGAGCACAGTCAACAGCTGGCTGTGTGGCAGGAATCACAGCGGCCACGAACTCAGGGGACACGGTTCAGATCCGGAGTCTGCTACTTACCGGCGGCTTGGCTCGCCGAGGTCCGATTCGCTGATCTTTCAGGACGGGTTCCAAGCAATTTTTCTCCATGTCCTCCGCCTTTGCTCTGCTGCTGCTTCTCCAGCTACCATGCCACCCCTGCCAGCCTAACCCTCCTCGGCCAACTCTCACTTCCTGGCAGTGCCAGCCTGATAATTTCTAATTGTCTTTGACTGCTTCCAGCTGGGTCTTGTAGCTGGCGTACTGTGGGAGCACACAAACAGTCTCTCAGCCATATGGAGGGAGGAAAAGGAGAAAAGGAAGAGCAAGAAGGAAGCAGCTGGCACAAGCCAACCGAAACAGCTTCTCCAGGCGCCCCCGGCCCCCTGCGAATGACGATGCTTTTGAAAGGGTCTGGCGATGATAAATGATTAAATCTGCTGATTCCCCAGAGGTAACAATGGAACAATAACTTTAGAAAGTAATTTTTAAGGTTTACCTGAGAGAAGATGGGGGTCTTGCTGTCCCCAAGCAAGAAAAATGTCATTGGACACTGAGTAACTGATAGCCTTCGTTCAGCCAGTTGCAGACACCCTTTAGACGAATTTGTAGCTCAGACACCATGTAGGGCACTGTAGGGCAAAATACAAACCAAATGAACACAGCCCTTGTCCACGGGTTCTAAAAAAGAAGGACATCCAATAGGCAATCTGGAAGACAGAAGGCAGATGTGAAGCTAATGGTACCCAGTGAGAAGAACAGAGGGTTCAACAGCTTATAGCAGCTCATTGGTTGGGAAGGGCTTCTCCTAACGGCACACCAATGATGGGGGGAAATGGGTCAGAAGCAGCAGTTTGGAGGTAAGCGTGGATTAGTGAAAGAGCGGAGTTAGGAAAGCCAAGCCTGGATGAAGACAGATAACTTGTTTGTAAAAATGCTTTGCTTTAAACCATGTATGTATGTATGCATGTATGCATGTGTGTGTGGAGCATGTGCACACAAGGGCAGGTGCCTTGGGAGGATAGAAGATGGCATTGGAGTTGGAGTTACAGGTGGTTGTGAGCAGATCAGTGTGAATGCTGGGAACCGATCTCTGGACCTCTGGAAGAACAATGTAGACTCTTAGCCACTGAGTCATCTCTCCAGAACAAAGGCTGCTAGCCTGTAATACCCAAGGAAACCCTACAAACTTGGGGCTTAGTAGAGGCTCTTCAGTGATGTGTGTTGGCTCCTCAGATATACATTTCCAGAATACCTAGTGTGAGGGTGATGTAGTATTTTGTGAGCTTATTTATCTTCTGAAATGAATTCTGGAGACATTCCTTATTGAGGAGAGCCACTTCAGACAGCAGGAAGTGTAGTTCAAGAACCAGTTACTAAACCCAGTCAGGGGTGGGATTTGAACTTCTCTTTGGCATGCATCCCAGCCAATAGAATTAGCAGTGAGCTTGGAAGAGGCCCAGGCAGCAGGCCTGAGGAAGATTTAATGGGCCTGTCTTTTCTCTCTTCTTCACCCCTTTCCTGACCTCTACCCTGGGAGGGCATAATCAAAACATCAAAAGGATAGAAAGTCTCCATTTCATCATCAGTGACTTCCACCACTTATGAAGTGGCTCCTCCACAAAGGAGAAGTTCTTTCTGGGATTTGCCTTGAATTGCAACAAACAAATCTCCAAATTTTCACAAAGAGCTAATTCCCTAAAATTAAATTATGCAACATTGGGAAACTTTAAATCCTTTCCGAATGGAAGAGCCACCCCAACACGGGCTTAATCCTCCCTACACTTTGGACCTAGCATCCCCCTCTTTCCCCACCTCCCGCCTCCTTAAAATTAAATTACTGAATTAGAAACACGAGAGCGATTGGATGAGCCCTGCAGAAAACGTAGGAATTAAGAAGTCCCTTAAGTACAGCAAGAAAGCAGCGGAAAGCCTGTCTTTAATGTGGGAAATGCAGAGCCAGGGGACCCCAGCAGAAGACAAGCACCAGACTGGGTCATCACAGCAAGGGCGGAGACTGACAGTCCGTAGTTCATAACAACTGACGCTGAAACCTGGAAACGGGCATTTTTCGGGTTATTTTTCAGATGGGTCAGGGACTCCCCCCTTCACTTCCCTCCTTGAAGGGTGATAACTGTATCCCCTCCCCCACCTCAGAGTATTAATGTGGATCGATGATGTCATACCTGTTTACTGCAGGATAAACAATGAAATGAACTTTGTTAGAATGGAATCCTCCTGTTGAGCTCAGATGATGTGTGATCAGAGGTTAAATTCTTTGCATTAGACACGGCCACCTCAACAGGTCGCATTTTGGAAAAGCCTGTCTGCATCCTTGATTTGTTCAGGGGAAAGAGAAAGAGGAGCTCTGGGCTGTTAGGAGGATTGAATACCCTTTTCAGTTCAGGAAGATGTTGAAGATTCTGGAGATATCTGGTAGGTGTCTCGGAACAGATGTAATTGTTTATGTGAGATCAGTACAGTCACAGGGCCCACAGAACAAAAGCATCCAGAGCTGCAAAGCTCTGGTCCGGATCATCCAGCAACCACCGACATCATCGCTATGGAAAGCAGAGAGGGTGCAAACGTACAAGCATAGGCAGCAAACGCCCTGGTTCCTAAGCTGCCGCCACTACAGTTAACTGTGGCGGCTGCTTCTTCACCAACCCAGCAATCTGGTCTGCGTGCGAGCACAGCCTGCTACGTTCCCGTCCGTCCGTCCGTCCGTCCATCCATCCATCCATCCATCCATCCATCCATCCATCCATCCATGGTCCCTACTGTGTGCCGGGTTCTGGGCTGAGTACTCCACCCTCCTATAGTCCAGAGCTCCTTTTTTGTCTTTCCCCTGAACCTGGTGGGTGCGGCTAGTGCGGAAATTCACCCGGGAAAGGTCCAGAAAGCTCAAGCCCAGAAGCAGCCTGATCCGCGCCGCCAGAGGCGGCAGGTCTTGGGCAGCCCGGGAGCGCGCGTCTCCGTGGCCGCGCGGGGTCCCCCTGTCTGGCGCTCAGGTGGCTTCGCCGCCCACTCCACCGCTCCCTTCCCCTCCCCTCTCCAGAAAGGGTCGAGTTCGGCTGTTGCGCGCGGGGAAGGAAGGAGGGGCTACGAGGGATTTGAAAGTGCTCAGGCTGCCGAGTGGAGCTCTCGTCTGTCCCCGCCGCCTGCGAGCGGATTAAATTTCTGCAAATTTAAACTGAATGAGGCTTTCTTCTGCTGCCTTCCAGAGGGCGCCTGCAACCCGCCGCGCGCTCCTCTCCGGCGGGAGCAGCCCCGGGGTGCACCGCTGACGACCCGGCGGGCTAGAGGGCGGCGGCGCCTGTGTTTGGGGGACCTCGCCACCCGACTGCGCCCCTCTTGGACTAGCAGCCGCTGCGCCCAGCACCCGAGCAGGGTACCCGACGGGACGGCGGACGCGATCTAGGCGACCGATCCTCCGAGGACGAACTTCTCGGGGGCGGGTCCCCGGTCGCCCCGTCGCCAGCTATTGTCTGCGCGCCGCGCTCGCAAGAAGGCGCGGGGGGCGTGAGCGCGAAGACCCGGGCCGGGCGGGGCCGGGCCCAGGGCGGCGGCAGGAGGTGCCGGGGCAGTCCGGGGAGCCGGAGGAGGAGCGGCTGCGAGCGCGGGAGCCGAGCGGGCGCGATGCCGGCAGCGGCTGGGGACGGGCTCCTGGGCGAGCCGGCGGCGCCGGGGGGCGACGGGGGCTCGGAGGACGCAGCCAGGCCGGCGGCGGCCTGCGAGGGAAGTTTCCTGCCCGCCTGGGTGAGTGGCGTGTCCCGCGAGCGGCTCCGGGACTTCCAGCACCACAAGCGCGTGGGCAACTACCTGATCGGCAGCAGGAAGCTGGGCGAGGGCTCCTTCGCCAAGGTGCGCGAGGGGCTGCACGTGCTGACCGGAGAGAAGGTGAGCCCGGGCGCGCAGGCCTGGCGGGAGGACCTGGAGCACTGTCCTGCGAGCAGTCTGCCTGACTTTCCAACCCCGTAGAGCTAGACGCACTCTCAGGCTCTTGCAGTGGGCCACCAGGCATTCACTGATGGGTGATTGGGGCGGGGGGTCAGACTCGTGGGGTGGGGGACCCGGACAGATAGATGTACCCGCGAAACTACCCCGCACTGCCTTTCTGTTTTGTTTTGGAAGGGTGCCGCCTGGCGGACGCCAGAGAAGGGGGCGGGGGGGGGCGCGGGCATAGAGTTGTCGTTGGGGGTCCTCCTGTTTCTGACCTTAGGGACGATGGAACTAGATCTAGACCCGGTGTGTGTTTGGGGTGGGGGTGGTAGGGAGCAGGGGGTGTCAGCCTTGCTTCTGGAATGTGAGGCGGGAGGACAGGGCAGCCAGTCTCTGCGACTGCTTAGAGTTTCGTCCCTCCTGGGCTCTGGTGAGGACGTGGAAGAGAGCGGAGGCCCAGGAAACTACCTTCTCCACCCGCGTGGGCTGTAAAGATCCTGCTTTTGGCAGGTGCAGAACTGCACAGCTAGCCACCCCCCCCCCCGGACTTTAGAGATTTGGAGATACCTTTTTATCTTTCTAGGGGAGGGTAGAGGAAAGGAACCCCTCCCCCACTGGAGTGACACTACTTGGACCTAATTAGAAGTTAGAGGGTGTGAACTCTTGCCAGGCCAGGTGTAACTTAGATTTGTGAGAAGAAACCTAAGAGGCTGCCTTACTTTAGAGGCTGGGTGGCCCCACACAGGGAGTTACCCCTGGCTGCCAAGCTGGTATCCTCACTCAGGCATCATACTCCAACACTTCCCCCAGGCTGGGGGTTCATGCGGGAGGAGGAGCGCTCAGAGGGTCCTGGAAGCGAATAGCCTGAGGGACAAACCCTAGCGCCTGCTGCTCTAGGTTCCCCTGCCCAGCCTAGGAGTTTGCCACAGTGTTAAATCGGGAGAACTCTGGTGACAGGCCCAAGCTGCTGCACTTGCCTTGCTAAGGTAGCCTCCTGATACTTTGTTTCCCTTCTGGTTTCTGTTGTCTTGGAGACCCCTACATCTGAGCAATGGACTCCATCATCCTTAGAATTGCCCTCTTGTTGCCGTCCCAAGTGGGGTGCCCCTTCATACTGGGTAAGCAGGGCTAGCCTGAGTCACTTTCAAAAGCACCTCTTGCCTGAATTCCCAAGCAAAAAGCAAGAGTGCAGTATGAGCTCACTTTAGCTCTTCAGAGAAGAACAAACTCTTCAGACCCGGCACTCGGCGTTCTAATCGGAGTAAGCAAAAGTTTATTTACTCTTCCGTGTGCCGTGGGCTGCCTATCTGACGTACTGAGGTCCGCTCAGGGTGGTGGGTTGCTGGGTGACTCTGTGAACGTGAAGTCACGTTCCTGTTCTTGTGGGGAGAGGTGAAGGAGTTGGTTTTTACGCCTAACCTATAGGATTCAGGCAGGCCATGTGAATAAGCTCTTTAAGAAGGGGAATCTCCATGTTAGTTGTACAGTGGCGAGTGCCTCCCTTTCTCCTGTCCTATTGCTCCTGGTTCCTTAGAGGTTCTTGCCACGTCGGGCTGGACCTCAGCTCCTCAATGGTGTAGTTTTGCCCCATGACATAACACTTTTGATCTTGGCTGACTGCCTGGGGATGTATTCCAAGTTCAGCCCTTTACCCCTGTCCTCCAACAACCCCCCCCCCCCTCCCCGCTTCACTTCTGGTCTCCTGTGCTACTCTTGCCCAATGAAGAGTCCTTGGAATACAAGGAATTTCTACTCAACTGGGGCCCAGGCAGAGAGTCCCTTTCCTCCTGTCTCTATGATGGCTCAATTCATCTTTGCAGTGAGGAGATGCTCAGTGGATATAAAATTATTTCCCTGGTCTAATTAGAGACTCTGGTCCTGGATGGAGGCCAGGAAGGGATACTTGGTCATTCCTGCTGTGCTTTTCTCTAGCCGGGAGAATCCCCGCTCTGGGGACAAGGCTGCATCAGGAGGAACCTGGGTTTTTAGCTCCTTCAGTTGTGAACTTTAAAGAAACAGTGGAGTCACTCATGGCTTTTCATCTCCCTAACCCTACACCTTTTGTGCTTAACTAATAGATGTGGGCTTTAGCAGACTGTAGAGATGAGAAGGCGAGGGGAGGGAGAGAGAGATATCAGTGAGTTAATGAGTCCCCAGCCCTCTTTTCTTTTGGGTTTTGCCTTACTAAGCAAAGCTAAAGGAAAAGTGAAGGCAACCTCAAGCCATTTGCCCTTCCCCCAGGGGCAGCGGCTGGTGTGAAGCCTGCCTTCAGCATACCCTCCATTGCCCATTCTTGGGATGCTTGCTTTTAGGTGAAGCCTTTCATCTTTTCCTTCCATTTTTAGTGGGTACAGGTTTTCTTTTTAAGAACGCAGCGATGAATACTGCAGTGAGCACTAAGCGTGGAAGGCTTCAGAAGGAGCTTGTCCTGAGAAGTGGGTGCCTGGACCAGGTGATGGAGGGAAACAGGAGGGCACAGCACCTCAGATTCCGCCTGTTTCAGAGCATCTCCTAGCAAAGCATGTGTTTTATTTTGGTTGATTTGTGGCCAAATTCAGACTCTTGTTAGTTGAAGGCGTTTGAAGCAGCGTGGGTGGTGGTGGTGGGGGGTGTTTTGGATAAGGTGCTCATTTCCAAAGCGCTTTGGATAAAATCCTCCTGGGTTTGCCTGGTGTTTCTGGCTTAGTCCAGGTGACAAACAAGTTCTCTTCTCTCCTCTTTTATTTTGGGCTCAGCCCTATCTCGAAAGGCTCCTCTTGCTGCTGCTGCCTGCAGGGCAGGGCGGGGCAGGGCATTGTTTTCACCTCAGTGGCCTTTAAAGTTGGTTGGGAGTAACCTGAACCTAGATGGCCCCTTTACTGCTGGACACAAAGGACGCTTTAGGGCTGGGACCTAATTTTGCTTTCCTTTAGCTTTCGGTGAAGACTGTGAGATCTGTCCATCTGGCTATATAAAAATAAATTTCCCCTTGATCATGTGAGGTTCTTAATTACTGTGTTCTCAAAAGTGACGTTTGGGCCGGGAATCATGCATTAGGTTCTGACAAGCAACCGTCACTGTGGCTTTGAGGTAGAGAACAAAGTTGCTGAGCAGGAATAGGGGCTGGCAACTCTGACAGCCCGGGGGAGGCTGCACAGTGCTTCACGGTAGGTAAGACATACTTGTGTTAGGCCCCCCCGCAAAGTTACTACCTCATGTTCAAAACATGGATAGAGTATAGCTGAAATGGCTCAGTGGTTAAAGGAGTCTGCTGGCAAGCCAGATGACCCACAGTTCCTCCCTGTCTTCCCTTGGCGGAAGACAAGCCCCGAGAGTTGCCCTCTGACCCTCGACTGCCACAGGTGCACTTCGGTGCACGCCCCCTCCCTCCCGCTGGTAAATGTAATAAAATTAAAAATACTGAAGAACAAAGCAAAGAAACTTGGTGGGGGGGAAAGAACAAGACCGCCTGGGACCCAGCCGGCTTGGCAGGCAAACTTAACTCTCCAGCAGGGCACAGAAGGGGCGCCGCCTTCGCTAACCTCCACCTCACCTGTGAGGAAGAGGCCAAGGGTGCACTGAGCTATTTCAGATAACTCATTCTAATCTTTGATTTTTATTTTTAAAAAAAGCTCATTTATACATTTCATTAGAGCTATTTCGGGGCTAAAACCAAGGACTGCCTGCTCAGTAAGCTGCAAGTCATCACGCGCGGAACACAACGGTACCAGGTACCTGGAGAGGAGACGTTACTAAAATTACCCTTTACTATGTTTTGCGGAGCAGGAGACATGACTAATTTTAGAGGTGGCCTTTTGGCAGACCCGTTTTTAGCAAGTATTTCTGAAACAAACAGATGCTAAATCCTGTATTTCTTCTTAAGTGCTAGGAAGTTCAGGGGCAGTGGCTCCTCTTCACCGTCAGCGGGGGCCCCGTGGTGAGAAGGAGGGGTTTGCAGAGGCACCTGCCCTGTGTGCCTTTCGTGGTGAGGCAGTGCCTGTAATTTCCTGGATTACAGGCGGTGCGGCTGTGGGCGCGCTCTCTTGAGCTTCCCGCCCGGCCTCATCTTTTTGAAGTACTGGGGGAACGGTGGAAATTGGCATGGAGGGTTTTTCTTAGCGCTCACTGATACCGGGCCAAAGGACTTCAAAGGGCGCCGTGAGTCAGCACTGCGGCTCGGACTGGTGCCCGCGAGGAGGAGCACCCCTTGCATTTTCTCTGCAGGTGCTGAGTCCAGGCTGCGTTTACCAATCTGACTCAGGTCTTCGGGCTCATCCGCGTCTGCAGGTCGCTGGCTATTCCCGGGAAGTGGCAATCGTCCAGAGTGGTGTTTTTCTTCCCAGCAGGGGCGGGGAGTGGCAGCCACGTCCATCTGGAGAGATGGGCAGGTTGGGCCGACGGCTTGGGCATGAAGTGGGGTTTGCACTGGAGTATTTCCCCCTTTCTATCATTCATGCTAAGTACGAGACTTTCTGTCTTGCCTAACTGCGCCGCCCCCGTCAGTGAGCCTTATTGTATTGTTTTGTTGAGACAGGGTCTCACAGGCTGGCCTCAAAACTTGCTGTGTCCCTGGGGAAAGTGACCTTGAGCTGCTTGGTCCTCTCCCACCCCCACCTCTAGAGTACTGGGATTATAGGTGTTTGCTATCATGCCCTGTTTATTCAGCGATGGGGATGGCCTTAGTTACTGTTCTATCGCTGTGAAGAGACAGGAGGGCCAAAGCAACTTGTAAAAGAAGGCATTTAACTGAGGGCCTGTTTACCATTTCAGAGGGTGAGTTCCTAACCATCACGGTGGGGAACATAGCAGCAGGCAGGCAGACATGGTGCTGGGGCCATAGCTGACAGCTTACATCCGATCCATAAGCAGGAGGCAGAGAGGGAAACTGGGACTGGGCATGGACTTTTGAAACCTCAAAGCCCACCCCTAGTGACACACTTCCTCCAGGAAGGCCACACCTCCTAATCCTTCCCAAACAGTTCTACCGACTGGGAACCAAAGACTCAAATACACGAGCCTATGAGGGCCATTCTTAGGAAGGCCTTCATGCATGCGAGGCAAGCATCTACCAATTGAGCTACTCCAGCCTTCCCGTTTGCTCTGCCCCTGCTCTGGCCACATCCACGTGCTGACCTGACCCCAATTCCCTGCTCTCTCATGGGAGTGTGGCTGGATGGGGAGACAATCAGAGCTGTTGGACGCGTCGTGAGGCGTTTTTTTCAGAGGCCTCAACCCAGGTGAAGTTGGATTCTTAATGTTAGGGCAAAATAGTTCCAGGATAAGCAAGAAACAGAGTTGACATTTATTAAAAGATTCTTTTTAATAGCCCAGGGGGTGGGTAAAAGCCTTTGTCACCTACACTGATCACTTGAGTTTGATCTCCAAGGGTCCACACGATGGAAGAAAACAGCCAACTCCTGCCAGTTGTCCTTTGACCTCCACAGGTGTTCCCCGGGCACCCCCCACTCCCCACAATAAAAAAATGCAATAACTTAAAATTGTAAATTTCAGGGCTGGGGAAGCGGCTCAGTGTGGAAAGTGCTTGCTGTGCTAATGTGAATACCCGAGTTAGGATCCCGGGTACCCACGTGAAAGCCGTCTGCACATGGTAGTCCGTCTGGAACCCTAGCATGGGGAGGCAGAGACGTGGAGCCCACGGAGCAGGCTGGCTAGCCAGACTAGCCGAAGAGATGAGCTCGACTCTCTCAGTGTGCAGAGTGGAGAGCAGCTGAGGAAGACACGTGACATGTGCAGGCTTCCACACGCGTATGCACACTCACATACATGTACGCCCACATACATGTGAGCACACATGCAGGCACGCACACACAAACACATAAAGAGAAGCAGTTTTAACATAGATTCCTAAACATGAGGTTGATGGAGCGGTGATTAGGGAGAGGGCGGGACACCCCCAAGTGTGGGTGTAGCCTCAGCGAGGGAGAGCTCTGCCTGATTGTCTCAGCAGTAGCCACACATACGGTTTTGGTGGTTCTCTAGTTGTGTCTGAAAAGGCTGCTAAGAAGTCCCCCTCCTTTGTCCCCTCCTTTTTTTCTTCAAAAAGAAAAATGAGACTATGATCGTTGGGCGGTCCTGGAGATGCCTTGGGAGGGCTGTAGTTTGGTACGGGAAAGCCGTGCATCATAATTGTTGTCTTTTACTGGAGATGGGGTTTCTTTAGGAAATTTCTGGAACATGGCTGGTTTCCAGTTTGGGGTGGAAGGGATATATGAAGAACTGTGCTTAGCCTTAAGCATGGTTCATTGTTGCTTTAGCATTCGTACGTAAAGGTTCTCTGTGAAAGAGGTATTGACTCTATGCAGACAACCTTCACAGCCAGTGTTAACCGTGTCGGGATCCTTGACCAACCAAACTCCTCTTCCTCCCAAGTTCCTTCATTTTCCCCGTCCTTCTATTCTACCTTAAGAACTAAACAGGAAAGTATAGGAAAATCAGGGCCTGCGTGTCTCACACATTGGGTGATGCTGGTGAATTTGAGCATCCTTGTCCTGAGTGCGAGCCCTGGGGCTGATATTGAGGATCGTCTGTGGGTTTTCTCCTTTGATGCTGGCAGCAATGCCGCACAGGTGAGCATTCCCTTGCTAGTGTCTTTACCGGCACTGACTAAGCAGAGGGACAGCTTGAGCAGATTTTCTCTCTGACTTCCTCTTAGTTTGCTAGGATGGCACATTACTATAGATTCGATGGCTTAAACAACAGATGTTTGTTATGTCACGTTTCTGGAGATCAGAGTCCAGAATGAAGGCCTGGGCAGAGACATGCTCCTTCTGGAGACTCTTTGCTTCTTCTAGTGCTTGGTGTTCTCAGCATCTTCAGTATCCCGTGTTGGTTGATGTGGCCCACGGGTCTCTGTTGTTCCTTTGTTTGTCTCCTGGCTGAGCTGCTTCCTTCTTCCAATAAAGGCACCCATCACTGAATTTAGAATCCACTCTAATCGAGTTTTATCTTTTTTAACTTGATTACATCTACAAAGACCCTATTTGCAAATAAGACCACATTCACAGGCACTAGGGTACCGGTTCTCCGCCCGCAGTCTCGACCCCTTTGCGGGTTGACCACCTTTTCACAGGGTCGCATCTCAGATGTCCTGCATATCGGCTATTTACAGTATGATTCAAATCAATAGCAAAATTACAGTTACGAGGTGGCAACAAAAATAGTTTCATGGTTGGAGGTCCCCAATAACATGAGGAACTGTGTTAAAGGGTTGCAGCATTAGGAAGGTTGAGAACAACCGTGCTGGAGATTAGGACGTGAAGCTGTCTGTGTGGGAGTGGGGCATAGTTCAACCTGCTACACCTTAGGTCACTGTATTGTGTCATGGGTGACTTCCAGGCAAGCTGACCTCGAGGAAGAGAGGAATGTGTTCCTAAGGGCTAATTCTGGAGGCTAGAGGTCCGAGGTCAGGCTTGGTGGTGTTGGTTCCTTCTGAGAGCTGTGAGGAGAGTCTCAGACCCTTATAGACGACTGTCTTCCCACTGTGCCCTTCCATGTTGAAGGAAGCAGCCACCAGGTCAGCGTCCCCTCTAATGCCACCACCTCAGCCCCATTACATCTCTAAAGACCTTGTCTCCGCATAAAGTCACACTAGGGGCATGGAGAGCTCTCAGCTGTGAATGCGGGAGGGGTGCAGTAGGACTCTTACTTGTGCGTTCACACCATGCATGGCATATGCTCAGAGGGAGGCAAGGGACTCTTATTGGTGTGTTCACACCATGCATGGCATATGCTCAGAGGGAGGCAAGGGACTCTTATTGGTGTGTTCACACCATGCATGGCATATGCTCAGAGGGAGGCAAGGGACTCTTATTGGTGAGTTCACACCAAGCATGGCATATGCTCAGAGGGAGGCAAGGGACTCTTATTGGTGCGTTCACACCATGCATGGTATATGCTTATGAGTTCACATCCCCATTAGACCATAAGCCCTGTGAGGATAAGACAACTGCCCTATTCCTTATGCCAATAGTGACTTCTGGTACAATCACAGGGCACTCACCAAAACTCATGATAGATGGAAGGATTGCTTTGATCTTCTTGGGTGTTATATAGCACTTTTTCTTCTGGTTGTAACAAGATGCCATCTTGGACTTTGCCTGGTAGCCATGGCAACTAGAGCAGAACAAGACAGTGCAAGCCAGGCCTGAGATAATGGCAATAGGACTTTAAAAAACACTCTCCAGGAGATGGAGGAGAGGCGAGTCAGGAAACCTCCCCTGAGACTCCAGCTACTCTTCCCAGCCCGCTTCCAGCAGCTGCAAATGATCCTAGGAGATTTGGAGTGCACGGAAAAGAAACGGTTAATTAAAAGCAGGGCTCCATGCTGTAGTGCCAATGAGGTCACCATCTAAGATGGAATGGAATTTTTCAGTGATGCAGCTGTTTTTGTGGGGGGTCCCCCATATTCCTGTGAGTAGCCCCTCCCTCATGCTCTGTAAGGTAGCCCGATGACTCCTTGATCGTGCTGAGCTGCGCTTTGGTGAAAATGACTGCTGCTGGTGCCCATGCAGGGTGAATGAATGCGTACTTCTGTCTCCCTAGGGAGAGTTACCACAAACCAGTCTGTGGGGAGGGCTTTCCGAGTGGTCATATGTGATATCAGGCTGTGGATCCACAAACGCTGGTCGCTCCCCCTCCCTGGGGCTGCTGGGAATATCCGGGGTTGAACCTATCGCTGGGCGGCTGTCCGAAGAAACACCCTGGCCCAGCCATAGCTGTGCTTTCTCTAGAGATTTGTTAAGGTGGGCAAGTAGTTATTGGAATGCTGGGACAGACAGAAGACACATTTTCTGCAGATCATAACCCTGTTCTTGGGCCCTCAGCTCTTCCCAGAGACTGTGCACCAACACTACAGCAGATGAGAGGTTGCTATTTGCAAACATACATTTTTTTTTTTTGGATGTCTCCCATGGAGATATATGTAGGCTTGGAGTCTGTCTCTTTGGCTATATTTTTCTCTGTAAGTTTATTAGTCTCCTAACCCAGATTCTTGCTGAAACATTCTGTAATCCTGCAGGCTCTGCTTGCCTGTCTTCTGAGCTGTCTGATGAGTTTTGGTCTCATTCCCTTGTTAACCTTTGCCATTTTCATCCTCCGCTTGAGGTCTAGTTGTCTTATTGCCTGGTGGTTTGTCAGGGTACATGTCTGCCACGGTTTGAACACTATTTACTAATGTATGTGTGTGTTTGCTTACATGAGTTTATGTATGCCATGTGTGTGCAGGAACCTGTGGAAGCCAGAAGAGGCCATCGGATCAGTACTGGGAATTGGTCCTCTTTAGGAGCAATGTGTACTTTTAATTGCTGAGCCATCTCTCCAGTCCCCTGTTTGAACTCTTTTTCCATGAGGTACCTCTGTTGGTCACCCGCCCTTTGCTTCTAGACTGGGCAGAAAGTGAGTGTCCACTGAGCACAGAGGCCATTGAGGAGTCTGTCTTCATGCTATGAATAAGACAGAAGTCAGAAACCTGCATCTCTCTGTGTGAGGCAAAACAGAGTTTCATGGCCTCCCGATCCCCAACCTGCTGGAAAGAAATGAACGGGGACCAGGAGAGTAAAGATAAAAGGTGGCCACTGCAGTTTGTACCAGGTGCAGGTCAGGTCTTCCATGTTGTGTTGGATAAGACCTTTTCTGCCATGTGGCATTTTGTGTTGGTGCTAAGGTCTTCATTTTCCCCTTCAGCTTCCACCAGCATCCTAGGAACCTGTTAAAGTTAGCATGTGAAGACCTACATTTTGGGAGATCCATTTGAGAACGACAAAGCTGGCTTTACCCAAGAAAACATTTCATCGGGGTTTGGGGTCTTAGCTGAGAATTCCAGAGAAAAGTGTTGGTAAGTAGGCAGCTAACTAGGTTCTGTGACAGTGGAGAAGGAAAGCTTAGAGCCCTAGGCGGGGCTTGGGGGCTAGTGGTCATCACCTTCATGTGTGGTCCTGGGGAGTGAGGGGCACTGTCCCATACCTGTAATATCCAGCTGCTGTCTTTTGCAGGTTCACCACGAAGTTAAGAATACACACATGCCGGGTGGTGGTGGCGCACGCCTTTAATCCTAGCACTCGGGAGGCAGAGGCAAGCAGATCTCTGTGAGTTCGAGGCCAGCCTGGTGGTCTACAAGAGTGAGTTCCAGGATAGCTAGGACTGTTACACAGAGAAACCCTGTCTCGAAAAACCAAACCAAACCAAACAAAAAACCCAAACACACAAAAAAACCACACATACACATGCACCCCCACAAATGCATGTGGATATATATAAAATATTAAATATAAATTATATGATATTACTCTGGGCACAGATATAAGCAAGTAAAACTTTTTGCCAGCACAGTTTCTCAGTGAAAGGTACAGGATGTAGTGGAAGGGGTGCGGGTGGGGCAGAGATAGGACCAGCTAGCAACTTTTGTAAGTTCCCAGGAGAAGAGGAGACATCAAAGTGAGACACCGTGTCTCTCCCTTCCGTTATCGTTCTGCTGAAATTATAGACCCCCGAGGAATCCTGTGCTGTAGGGAGGGAGAGGCTGGCACCCTGGTGCCGGCGGCAGGAAAACCGTCTCCCAGAAAGACGTTTCACCAGATCTGACAGCTTGGCAGGAGTCTTTCAGAGAGACTGGAGGTGAGACAATGATGGGTGGGTGATGGGTGGGGCCACACTTCAACTAAGCCTGCTTAATTATGTCTTCTGGCCTGTGTTTAAGCCTAAACCTCGCGAGGGAGGGGGTATAGCTGGGCCTTTGGATGTGTTCCTTTTCCCAGTGTGCCACCAAATGGTCCTGGATGTGAGGTTCAAGGGCTTCAAGGAGGAAGACTGTCTCTTTGAGTAAAAGGAAAGTTACTAATACCACAGACAGGTGGCAGATGGCAGGGTCTCAGAAGTGTCCAGGCTCACACGGCAGAATGGGTCCCTTACAGATTTCAGAGGACAGCGGCTCGGTCCCGTGTTGTTGATGAGTAGCCAGTAACACGGGGCACTGCCTCTTACTGGTGGGGAGGGAACCCCTGTGTTTCGAGGAAGGAAGGTGTGATCTTGAGGGTTTGTAGAGCAGTGTGGAGGAGGGTCTCACTCAGCTAATGTGTGTCCATCCCAGGGGCCAGGAGAATGGAGTCCGGTAGCCCGAGTTCTGTGTGTGTTCAGCTCTGAGAGGCAGGGAGACACTGGCATGGCTTTAGCCATGTCTAGGCTAACATCTCTGCCCTTTTTGCTTATATAAAGGAAGGGGGAAAAAGGAGGGACGGAGAAAGATGGGATAGGAAGCCTTTGGTGGGGGGGGGATGGCTATCTTAGTTTCTGACTGCTTCCTGCGGACTCTTGGGCGTCTTGGAGGCCCCCCCATCCTAGGGCGATGGTCCAGAGACTGGTGTCAGTACTCATATACTAGGAGGACCTTGTCCATATAAATACATATGGCGTACTTCATGGTGGTTAGCAGAGGACGTGGAGAGGGATGATGGCGTAAGAATAAACACTATTATTAAAGGAATAACCACAGGTGTGTCAGGATGTCCATGAAGAGTTTTGAAGTCAATCTGAGTTGTATTTGTTGCGAAGTGTGGGCAGAAGACGTGCAGAGAGGGGAATTAAACCAGATTTTAGGCGGCCGCAGGTGAGATTAGGTGAGATTTTATCCTCACGGTAAGGATAGATTTCAGTCCGGTTGCCGTAGCTCTCCTTAGAGTTGATGTCATTAAATAGTTCTGATTTGGTTGCATGACGTTTAAGTCACATGATAAGGCAAGAGATTGCCTGTTTTTGTTGTTGTGTGTTTTCTTTTAAGGCTAAAATAGCCCGAGATATAAGCTCTGGCTGGGGGCCCGTAACATTCCGTAACATTCCAGCTCGCCGCACCCGCTGAAGCGCTGGCTGGCTGCGCAGAGGGAGCCTGCTGAAGGCCTGCAAACACCAGTGTTGCTTTCTTTTCCTTGGCTCTGATGAAGATGAGACTGAGTTATCAGGAGAGAGAAATGGCTGCCAAGCCACCACGGAAGAAACTCCTGGATCATGTTAGTCTATTAGCCATGCGCCAGCCCGAGTTTTTATGGTAGTATTGTGCCTAACACTAGAGAGATAAAAAAGCACAGTGAGTGACAAAGTCTAAAGTGAGCGCTCTAGTTTAGACGGGAGAGCCTTTAAAATCTTAGGTCTCCCTGGCTGTAGTAAGTGGCTCAAACTCCGCTATGACTTTTCTTAATAGTAGAAGGTTTTTGGCTCTTAAGAGTTTAGATATAAAATATGAGAACCGTGCTGGCAAAATGCTTGGTCAAGGTGCTTGCTGCCAAGCCTGCCAAGCCGAGTTCAACCTACATGACCCACATGAAGAAAAGAGGAAACAAGTTCCTACAAATATATGTATATAATATACACACACATCCTAAAATGGGCTTTCTTTTGGCATATTTAAGATAAGTTTTTGTCTATCTTAAATTAGATTTCTTCATATACAAATTATACTGTGTCATCATAAAATACTTTTACAAAGACAGCGACACATTTGAATGTTTTTAAAGCTGAGAACGTGGTTGCAGTAGAGTTGAGTCTGGGTAAGTGAGCAGTTCTACCCAAACATGATTAAAGGAAGGGCTCGGTGCCATCCTCTTCTGTAGTCTGATCAAGACCAGGATTAGCATCGTTTTATCCCCGAAGAATAAGCCGGCAAAGCCATAAACATCTTGCAAGCGTAGCAGGATTGAAGGAAAGTTAGAATAGAGTGCTTTCCCTCCAGGCTGGCGGAGTCTTCTTCCGGTAAATGAACTCCGTCGACTTGTCTTCTCTCGGAAGGAACTTACTGCGATGAACTCATGATCCGATCCGTTCGTGGCAATCACTTAACTATCCGTCTGGTGGACCGAAGATCATAAGCACAATGAGGATTTTGTCTACCGGCCAAATTTATAAATAGATTGAATTATTTGTCTAACAGAATAAGTTTTATGATCACTGTAATTTAGCCAGAATGTCTCAAGTAGGCATAATTCTTTGTAAAAGAATTCTTCCCCCTGTTAAACAGGGTCTGTCCAATAAGAGACAGCTTTGCCATTGAAAGTACATATGAGCAGGGTTTGGAGAAATCTAATCACAGGTTTTACGTGTCTCATTCAGTAAAAGAATAGAACGCAATCATTATATTTCTAAGCCCATTTCTGCAAACATTTCTAAGGCAGATCTGTGCCTCAGAATTTATTTTTCCTGTAAACAGAGTATCAGGCATCATTAATCTCAGTATAATAGATTTTTGACCATAAGAATTAAAATTAATTTAGAACTAATAAACCATCTTTTTATAATCTTCTCATAATTTTTTTTTTACTCAAAGCCTTTCTGTTCTTTAAGTTTCTTTACCAAAAATGCACTTTACAGTGTGTGCATCCCTTAATAAACAAGTGAGGACACGGGAAGTGACAGTGTGCTGCAGAAATACAGTGTAGAAGAGAAGTTTAAAGTTCATTAACCTTACTGGTAAATTCCAAGGTGTCCCTGCATGGAGAAAACAACAACTCTCCTTGCCTTATGCCCACCTTCCCGCTCATACATACGTACACATCTTTTTTTTCCAAAGATTTATTTATTATGTATACAATATTCTGCCTGCATGTGTCCCCGCAGGCCAGAAGTTGGCACCAGATTTTATCACAGGCGGTTGTGAGCCACCATGTGGTTGCTGGGAATTGAACTCAGGACCTCTGGAAGAACAATCAGTGCTCTTAACCACCGAGCCATCTCTCCAGCCCTGTACACATCTTAAAGCCGGGAATATGGCACTCTATCACCTTGATGGCGGCCACAGGGCTTAGGGTTCGTTTGTGTGCTTTTCTCTTTGAACACAGGATGACTCGGGAAGATGGTGTCCATGCAGGCAGCAAACGGTTGCAGCTTGCAAAGTGACAGACAGTTCGGGGACAGAGGGCCACATCTGCAGCCTGAGAGGAGCTAGACATGGGAGGTTTATATCTGGGCCGAGAGACGCGCATTTGGGAGAAGGGAGGGGTGGCGAGGAGCCAGTTTGGGCGGTTTAAAACTTTTTTTTTTCCTCTAAGAAGGGTTTGCTACTTGGGGCTGATAATTTGGGGCAGAGGAGGGATATGGGTGAGCCGACATTTTCCTTTTAGGTGTGTAGCTCAGGGAGGGTGAGGGGAAGAGCTGTGGCCAAAGGATTTTGGAGGAAAACAATGTGGGAGCCTTCTGATTGAACCCAGAGAATCAGATTGCCTGGGCTTAAGAAGTTGTATGTCTTACTCAACTCTGGAGTTGTTTGCCAAGAATCAAGGCCCCCCAAACTTAGGGATACTGCGGTCACATGCTCACCCAATTCAAGAGATTTGCTAGTTGGTGAGGACTATGTTTTTTGATCAGCAAGAATCAAGACTCACAAGTAGCTTTGATTGCCAGGGATCGAGCTAACTAACCTTCTTCCATCCCTTCCATTCGCCCCTGCCCCTCCTGTAACTCAAGAGCATTTGGTGTGGGCTCCAAGGCACGAGGGACCCCCTTTGTGGGTTCTTGTTTGCTTTGGAGGTAAATCTGGTTTTACTTTGAGTCAGTGGTGAGGGAGGGGTACACTCACTATTTGGAGGGGCCAACCAGTTGGAGATGGAGGGCTGGGGAATTCTCACGGGGAGAAGCAGTGACTGTTTCCCGTGGCATACTGGCCTGGAGATGGATCCAGGCAGGGTGCCCATGTAGTGCAGAAACAGCCAAGGGAAGAATGTTACTGCTGGGGTAGGGGGTGAGGGTGAGGGAGGGGCAGGAGTGGGAAGCAGAGAGAGCTGCGAAGATTTTACAGAGAATATTTCAGAGGGAAGGAGAGTGGCAGTCAAGTATGAGGGATGCCTAAGCAGGAGAACCTGGCTGCCACCCTTAGGAGAAGCTGAGCCTCTTGTGTGATCAGAGGAGGAGATTTGGCTGGGAAGGACAGCGGCAGGAGGCAGAAGCCTTGTTATCTCCTGAGGAAAGTTGCACTGGGCCAGCTGGAAGCTCTTTTGAGCAGATTTGTAGTGACGCGATTTGGAAAGCGGTATCCAGTCAGCTGAGGGACGGCAGCTTTTCAGACAGAAAAGGTTCCAGTGGGAAGCCTGTGCCATTTGCCCCACACTCTGTGAAGTTACCCGGATCTGTGTGATCTTTGGGATCAAAGTTACCCGGTGTGAGGTCAGGCGAGTTTGAGAGGAACGAGAGGAGCTGATGTCCTCCTGGAGGTGTGAGCAGTGTTACAGCCATCACTATACTGGCTGGCCAGGACTCAGTCTGGACCGGAACTCCCAACATCCTGGCCTCCCCAGTGCACCACCACACCTGGGCAGGTTTGAAAATCAAATTGCAAGGCTCTGAGCTCTTATTTTGCATAGTAGGGTCTCCTGGGGGCCCCCAGGATTCCCAAATTCTTGTGTCCTGGGACAAGAGATTGGGTAGGGACAGGTGGAGCGTGGGAGAAGCAGAGAGAGTTTAGTCAGGGGCCACTTCTGAGTTAAGAAGCTAGCAAGAGCTGAGAGCTCCCTGGCGCTCCTTGCGGTGGACTGGGACTGTCACTGTGCACGGTCATTCAGAAAGCATGGGCCCTTCTGTACACGTTCAGCTATGTGTGTCTCTGGCATTGAGGGGGGGGGGCGCTTCCTGTCTGTTTTCTTGTATATGGACTCTGTTCTCTACTTTCTTAGCACACCACTAGAATAGTGACTTTTCTACCGGAACCGCCCCGTTTTCCGACCTAATCATGTGGACCGGCTGGAGGTTGCACAGCTTTCTCAGGTTTTGTGGGGCCTCCCTTCCTCAAGGAGGGACTTCAAGGCCCAAGGAATGAGGAAATGGCCCAGAAGTGAAACTCTGACGGAAGGCTGGCTGCTGTGTGTGTGTGTGTGTGCGTGTGTCTGTGTCTGTGTGTCTGTCTGTCGGTCTCTGTCTTGGGGCCACGTAGGTGGGGTGTTATGAGAGCGTTCCTCAGAGCCCCATGTCACTGAAAGCGAATGTGGCCAAAGATAAGTGTCGTCGCTTACGTAATCTGGCTTTTCATCTGGAATCACCCTGCTCCCATGCAGAAGCAGGGCCTCCTAAGTGCATTCTTTAATCCAGGTTAAAATTTAATTAGAGAAGCTAGTCTCTGACTCAGTTCTCAGTCGAACATTTACATTTAATAACACTAATAAAGAAGGCTTGTTTTGCAAACACGGCTGCAGGTTCGTGAAGTGTTGTTCCCATAGGATGACATTTGATTCTATTAAAAACGAACATTTGTGAGCAGTAGTTGCCATTTCAAGGCCAATTTGAAGCAATAAAACTCAGATTTCCCTCTGGAGGGAAAGTGCTCTGTGGCTATTGTACGCCCACCTCATTTATTTCTTCATCTCCCAGCTCAGAAATGAGTTGCTGTCTTGTTCTTCCTCGCTTCCATTCCCTCCTCCCTCCCCTCTCGTCCCTTTCTTCTTTTTCTCCCGATCACAGAGAGTCAGTCATTGAAGCAGCTGACAGAGAACCCGAGAGCACGCGGAATAACAGGCTAGTTTTTTCCAGTCAACAGACGAAGAACGGTGGCTTCCTGCCTTCAAAAGGGCCATTATTCAGCAGCGTGTTTGTTTCTATGTGAGTCCGTGTACACGTGCGTGTGGCATGCGTGCATGTGTGTGTATAAATTACCAAATGCCAATTCTCTTCTTATGATCAACTACACACATGGCACTAGGGGCTCATATGTGTTGAGGACACACTCCACCACATAGGAGTAACCCTCGCCTAAATACTGTAAAAATAATATTTTAAAACATTTTGACAAAGCATTTCCTATTTTAAACTTCAGTCATGGGAGTGCTTTCTAGTTTTTGAGGTTTTTACAGATTCAGGTCGGTCTTGGGCTAATGGCTGCCTGTGTTCTGCACAGCCTCTAGCACCCTCTTTCGTCATCGAGTCTCTCTCTTGCTGTGCACTTTAAATTCCGCCACCTACTCCCCTTTCATTTTAGATCACATTAACTTTTTTCTCTTGTTTAATTAAACGTACCCCCTTTTCTTGTTGAAAATATATGCAAGGTTTAAGTAAAAATTGCTTTGAGTCGTACAGTCCAGAGAAAGTCAGTGTGAACATTTCATTCACATGTTCTCCTCACACACAACAGCTATATGTAGTTACATGTAGCACACACACATGATAGTTGTATATAGTCACAGATAGCACGCACATGCAGTAGTTGTGTGTAGTTAGTTACATGTAGTACATGCATGTAATAGTTATATGTAGTTACATGCAGTATATACATGTAATAGTTATATGTAGTTACATGTAGTACATGCAGCTAATAGTTACATATAGTTACATGTAGTATATGTATGTACTAGTTATGGCCATTGCTGGTCTTCCTTTCCCCTTTGATTGTATGTTATAGCACTGATATCCACTGTTCATACTGTTTTTTTTTGTAAGTACCCCTTATTTTACTGGCAATTCAGAGACTGTTTTCCCACATTGTTAAATATTCTTTTAAAATGTGTTGTTTTGAGATTTATTTCATTATCTGAAGTTACTGTAGTATTGAAAAGTGGGATTGCCCCATGTAAACCCTGCTGCTGGGACTGCCCTTGTTCTGTATCTGAGCCATTCCTTAGGAACAGTACTTCAAAGAGTGCTCACATAGCTTCACAAGTTGCCATTCAGAAGGATCTGTTGCATGACAACACTGTATGAGACTGACTTTTAAAATATGTGTCTTGGTATTTTGTGAGCAATTTTCACCTTGTTTTGCCTCCTTATCTTCTTGGCTTTCATGAGTTGTTTACATATCAAGGATGTTAACTTTACCTTTGTTGTTTTGTAGGTCTTTTCTCCTTGGTCATTTACTTCCTTTCGGATTCAGTCTATGACCATCTTTGGCAGAGGGGTATTAAGGTTTTGTTTATTCAACCAATTCATAGTGTTCTGTAGTGTCCCCTTGTTTTCAAGCTTATCCAGGGGGAAGGATTTGCTGTTGGCTTTGCTTTGTGCATTGTCCGTGATTGTTGCCAGTTTCTTGTTTGTGCAGCAATCTTTGTGCTGGGTAGGGAAGAGATTTTTGACTGTGTCTCTTGTTTCTAGTGACAGGCTGCAGGCTCTGGGGGCTCACAGCTTCTGTCCCCCATCTTTCTGCTTCTTCGCAGCTCTGTGGTCTTGGGTAAAGTATGGGAACCCTCTTAAACGTCAGTTTCTCCATCTGTAGCATAGTGAAATATATCTCATGAATATTCAGTGACAATCATGTACTTATGTGTATGTAAATGGGGTGTGTGTGTGGGGGTGTGTGTGTGTGGCGTTTAATTAGCTTAAAGTATATTCATCACTGTGCTGGAGAACACACGGCAGTTGGCTATGCTTTTCATTTAGACCCTCAGACCTCTTTTTAAACGTAAAGGTATGTAGAGGTCAGACCCTGGGGCTGGCAAAACTTAGACCGCCCACTCAGTTTATCTGGATGATGGAGTTTTCTTCTGAGGAGGACAGAGGCAAGGGGGTGGAGAGGATCGTGGGACACCTCTGCAGCAGTCACCTCCCCAGGGCAGGAATGGCTCTGGACGTGCCGAGACACACATGTCTGCATTCCTCAGCTTCCACACCCTTCGTATCTGCCTGTGCCATGAGCCTCTTGGCAGCTTCCCTTCTCTGCCTGGGGAAGGGGCTTTTCTGTCTCTGAGCTCTGTTCCTGTTCTTTTTAGATCGTGTGTGTGTGTGTGTGTGTATGTGTGTGCGCGCGCGTGTGTGCGTGTATATGTGTGTATGTGTGTGTATATGTGTGCACGTGTGTGCGTGTGTATATATGTGTGTATGTGTGTTCATGTGTGTATATGTGTGTGCACGTGTGTGTATGTGTGTGTGCATGTGTATGTGTGTATATGTGTGTGCGTGTGTATATGTGTGTGCATGTGTGCGTGTGTGTTCTACATTTCTAAGATTCACGTGATCATGCTAGGAATGATCATGGAACCCACCCGGCCTCACCTCCTTGTCACCTTTGTGGCCCCTGAGACTTCTTTTCAAGATGAAATCAAGAATGAGCTTGTAGACACTTCCCCACCGGTTACCATGGGGAGGCTGGGAAAGCTTTGTTGGAGTGGTTTTCGTTAGCAGGCCTCCTGTTCTCCCAGCAGGCAGCTGAGCATTTTCGGTGTGTGCTGCCATTTGCTGACCCCTGGCTAGAAGGCCCTGGAGTGTCTGAGACCTCCATTGACAGCCCGGGACTGGGTAGGGAATGTGATCTTGTATTAAGAGTTCCTGGAGTTCTGTTTCCAATCCCACGGTGTCCCCGTCCTCCCTTCCCGCAAAGCCATTTTGTTCCTGTACCTCTTGGGCTGCATGTGGCTGCCAGTTGTCCCAGGATGGAGGCGGGATATTGATTGTTTCCTGTTGCCTGTGGGACTGGAATGCTTCTTGAATTAAAGCTAATTTTGGAGTTTGAAGTATTAAATGTCAAATTTGAAAGAGAACGTATCTAAGACTTCTTTGTTGCAGAAGGGGAGGTCATCCAAGGCCTAGGGGAAGGGAAAGGAAAAAAAAAATAGGAGAAAAAAAGGAACCAATTCCTTCCCTGTACCAAGTGATTCCCCCTACACTCATGGAAGCTCACCATTTCCATAAAGTTTGCTGTATTAGTATCCGTATCCCTCTATCAAAAAGTCATTTACGGTAAGGTAGCCTGAAATTTATTTCTTTTTTTCTTCTGTTTAAAATGATATTAAATCATTCTGTTAGAGTGTTATTTAATATGTAAACTGTATTGCTATGCATAAAGTATACCTTAAATTTTTTTTTTAATGAGAAGTCATTTGGTAGGGACAACACTGGGGAAATGTCCTAGCTGTAGTTATCTGAAAGAAGACTGTGATGAACGGGTGACTGTGGGGGTCACCCCCTTCCTGCTTCTGTATCTGTGACGGTGCATGAGCGTTTGTGTGTGGGTTTGTGCACCCAGGAAAGGGTGTTGAATCCCTGGGGCTGAAGTTACAGGTGGATGTGAGCTCTCCAGTAGGCACTAAGACCCAAACTGCAGGCCTCTGCAAAAGCAGCAAGGGCTCCTAGCTGCTGAGCCATCTCTGTAGCCCCTCCTCTCTCTTTTCTTTTTAAAAATTTTTGTGTGCACTGGTGTTTTGCCAGCATGGATGTCTGTGCAGGGATGTCAGATCTTGGAATTATAGATGGTTGTGAGCAGCCAGCCATGTGGGTGCTGGGAATTGAACCTCTGGAAGAGCAGCCGGTGCTCTTAACCACTGAGCCATCTCTCCAGCCTTCCCCCATTCTTTTTTTTCATAATTCAAGCGGCATTGGTCCCTTCTTTGTGTAAAGTTTCTGCTAATCACCTGTATGGGCTCTTATACAAATTAGAGACAGCTCAATTAGAAATAGAACAACAGACCAATATCCTAGAGGTCTAGCAAATTGTTAGTTAAAACCAGCCGGCAAAGTCTATGCTGTGGCTTCCTCTAGAACAGACAGCAAAGGAGGGGGAAGACTGCGGAAGGGAGCTGGTCAGTGTGTGTTGCTTACTGCCCAGCAGACCTGGTACCCCATCTTACGGAACAGGTAGAGTCTAAAAGAGAGAGCCTCAGGCCTCAAGACCTCCATCCTTCTGTCTCCAGTGTCTTCACCCCACTGGGTATGGGAAGCACTCAGGGCTCAGATTCATAGCGTGGCCAGAGCCCCAGAAAACGTTGGAGCCGGCGGCTTAGCCCTGCTCACCCCTTCCCACATAGTCTCTCCCGTGGATGAGTGAGCACTGTGACAGTTTAATAAGGGGCTGTGACAAGGACATGCAATTGGGGAGAGTGGAAAAGCCAGAGCTCTGAACTGGGATTTTTTCCCCTTTCTTTCCTGGAAAGGAATTTGGCGGTTTTGGGTTTCTTGGTGTGTAACCTGAGAGGCTCATCCATCTCTCTGTGACAGAACGCTTCAGCTTTGGGAGAGCAACTTCTGATTTATCACGCACAGCTGGGTGGGCCGCTGCTCACTGGTGCCTCACTGCGCCCAGGAGCAAGTTGCTCAGCAAGGCCTCAGCCTTCCTAAGGCCCAAGAGCTGGGGCTTTGTGTGCCGCAGTGGCTGCTGGGAGCTGTCACTCTGAGCATGTGTGTAGAGAAGCTCAGATGAAGGAGGGGTCACTTGTCCCCTATCCAGTCTTGCCTTTGTCAAGGCTGAGTTGGGCCCCCCTAAAATTCCTTTATTAAAGTCTGAATGCTTAGTGCCTCTGAATGTGTGTGTGTTTTGTCTTTAAGAAGGAAGGGGAACTGAAATCTTAGGTAGTGGCCCTAATCCAATACAGTGTTTTCTCCTCCCCAAAGGAGGCTTGGGCCATGGGAAAGACCCGGGGTGGAGATGGTCATCTGTAGCTGTGGGGGACTCAGCAGAAAGTCACTGCCTTTCTAACAGGAGACATCGCATTTCTGCTGTGTAAGCTGGCCAGCGTCTGGAGCTCCGTGATGGCAGTGGTCGCAAACACTGCGTTTATACACTCTGCGTGTCCAGGGCCCCGCAGAGTTATGGTGGGAACTCTGCAGGTTAGTTACTGAGAGGTTTCCCTAGCCAGACCCTCCCACACCTCCTTTCCTCTGGAAGGAGCCTTGGCTCTCATACCCTTTGATTCACTGAACTCTTGCTCTGCGGTGAGTTCATCACACCAAATACTGCGTGCCTGTTCTGAGAGACAGCCTCCTCACAGAATAAGGGACCGAACTTGCTGCTGGGACCTGGGTTTGTTTCTGTGGTAGACAGCCCAGGGCTGGCTGTTTGAGTCGGGGGAGGGGAGGAATTCCTTTCTGGGAACACTGAGTCCTAATACTGGTTTCTTGATGTCCATGGCCTTTCTGTAACCATCTAAAGTATGAAAGAGGCTGAAACAGGAGGATAGCCAGAAATGCTAGACCAGCTTGGGCTCCATGTTGAATCTCTAGCCTGCCCAAGCAATGGGACCTTGTCTCAGAAAAAAAAAAAAAAGTCCCCATTAAAAGAATGAAGTGTTTTAAGTTCCAATTAGAAACTCTTCCCGGGTGTGTACACAGAAGTATGAGGGCGCCCGCAGAGGCTTAGGCTGGTTGTAGGATACCTTCATGTGACCCGTGAGCATTAGGAATTTACCTGTGAGGTGTGAGAACCTGAAAGGCTGTTCTGTGTGCTTCCTAGAATGTTCCCACTGAACTGTGGCTCTTGCTAACAGCCTTTCATGCAGAGTCCTTTGCAGAGGCTGTTGGTACAAAGTACCACTTACCCGGTGTCTGAACCACAGACGTTGTCTTGCAGGTGTCATGGGCAGTGAGCGCCTTCTGAGGAAACCTCTCTAGACTTTTCTCCTAGCCGTGACAGTCTCGGGTGATCGTGGATCTTTAATGGCCCATTTCACTGTTTCTCCTCTCCGTGTCTCTCCCCTGCCTAGATTTTGACTATGGTGACATTGCATTGGATGAGGGTCCATCCTGGTGACCTCATCTTAACTTGAACAGATGCAAAGATCCTATTTGCAGATGCTGGGGTTTAGGACTCCAGCTTCTTTGGGGAAGATGCAATTCAATCCACAAGATAATGTGTGCATGCCATGGCCCATGTGTGGAGGTCAGAGGCAAACTTAGGTGCCAGCCATTACCGCTTCCTTATTTGAGACTAAATCTGGCGTTGTTTGCTGCTGTGCCCTCCGGGCTAGCTGGCCCATGAGCTTCTGGGAACTGTCCTGTCTCTGCCTCCCATTTCAATTTAGAGCGCTGGGATTACAGCTGTGCCATCGTGCTAGCATTATGTGGGGTTCAAACACAGGTCCTCATGTATGCCCTGTAAGCAATTGCCCACTGAGCCATCTTCCCCAGCCCTGTTACGGTTTTTCTTATTGGCCTCCTGTGAGGACTAGTATTGATCAGCTTCTCTATATGTGGAATCAATTAAGACCCAAGCCGCTGGGCACACCTGTGAGGGATTTTCTTGACTGGGTCATTTGAGATGAGACGACTGCCCTAAATCTGGGTCATTTGAGGTCAGAAGGCCCACCCTACATCTGGACCACACCTGGCGGTATCCCGCATGAAAGCACGTGAAGAAGGAAGCTTTGGAGTTTTGCCTGCTTGCGCTCACTCTCACAGGGAAGTTAATCCATTCTGCTCCTGTTGATGCATCCCTTTGCTGGTAGTAGACCCTACTTCTCCAGGCTTCCAGTGTCGCCTGAAGACCCATTGAGGCATCCAGCCCCATGGACTGAATAACATTGGGATTCTTGGCCTTTCTGTCAAGAGACACCCATTGTTGGACTAGCTGGACCACAGCCTGTAATCTTCTCTAGTGAATTATATACACATAAGTATGCATATATATCCTTCACATATAGACTCTATAGGGATATGTGCATATATATGTGTGTATATACATACACACACACACACACACACACACACACATACATATATATATATATATATATATATATATTCCTGTTATTTTTGTTTCCCTAAAGAACCCTGACTAATACACCTCCCAAAGGTCTTTGGCCTCACAAAGTAAAAATCACGATACAGGCAACATGGGGGGGGGTGAGGTAGTTATAGCCAAGAGATATGCTGCTATTCCTGGGGGTCTGCAGAGATTCAAGGCCAGGATCCCCGTTAGATGCCAACATCTTCAAGTGCTCAATGTTCCTTACGTGCAGTAAATAAATACACTGTATCATATGATCTGTGCACCTGTGTATTCCCAGTCATCCATCCCTAGATGGATTCTAATGCTAAGAAGATGCAAAGGTGATGTAAGTTGTTGCTATACTTGTTTAAGGACTAACGCCAGGGCGAAGTCTGACGATGTCTAGGACAGACACCAGTTTCTTTCCCCAAATACCTTCCACCCGTGGTTGAACTAATGACCTCAGACCAGAGCCTCCGTTCATCCTGGCTCCTTAGGGCCAGCTTTGTTGCCTCTACCTGTGTTGTGGCTTTTGAAATGCCCATGTCATTAGTTCCTGTTCTGGTTGGGACGAAATATCTGAGACAAACCATTTGAAGGAGAAAGGATTTGAGGCTCATGGTTTACAGGAAGCTGTCAGTCCTGGGGAGGGCATAGTGGTAGGAGCGACTCCGGGCTGTAGCCGTGGGGTAATGAGGTACCTTGTTCACATCTCAGCAGAGCAGGAAACAGAGATCCAATGTGGAAGCAGGGCTGGGGTTCATCCTCAAGGCCTGTCTTCCAGATACCCACCTCTTCCAGCCGCGGCCCACTTCCCAAAACAGCTCACCTGGAGACTAAGTGTGTAAACCCATGAGCCTATGGGAGACACCTCATATCAAGCCCATAGAACTATTCACTGTTGGGGTGCTTGGGCTAATGGTGCAGCGGAGGCAGCATCCATGTAGAGGAGACAAACATAGTAGAGACAAGGGTGGTCATGTGATCTGCTGAAGCGGGCTCTGGCAGCAGTCAGAATCCGTGATATCTTCAGCTGGTCTGACTTCCCGGGAAAGACAGAGACGAGCTACACCACATGGTCTCCTCAACCTTCTTCTTCCCCCATATGCCCTGTGGTGAGCGAGCTCCCGCCCAGCAAAGCTTCCTAGTTATTATTAGAGCAAACTTTACATTTTGGGATTTTGAAATTAGGACAAAACTCATCGTATTGAGCATTTTTTTTTCAGCTCATGTGTCTTCTAGACGTTGTAGGTCCTCTCTCATCCCTGCATTGAGCACTGTTCTGATGTGGACAGAGCAAGGTGGGCAGTTAGAAGCCTTGGGAAGCGTGAAATGGGTTATGATGGGATGCCTATGCCAGACCGCTCATGGCTGCCATCGAAAGGGAGTGTGGAAGGTTAGTTTTCACCGATACTAAGAGCTGATGCAAAGGCAAAGCCTTTATACCCAGGAAGTATCCGATGGAGCCAATGGAGTAGTTGGTCAGGAGTCCCTTAAAGAATCCTGTGTGTGGGCTTCTTGTCTTTTGTGCTTTTGTGTTGCAAGCATTTGGTTTTTTTTTTTTTTTTTGAGACAGGGTTTGAGCCTGTCCTGGAACTGGGTCTTGTAGACCAGGTTGGCCTCAAACTCACAGAGATCCGCCTGCCTCTGCCTCCCGAGTGCTGGGATTAAAGGCGTGCGCCGCCACCGTCATCTAGCCGTTGCAAGCATTTGTAATAGATGTCAGGGAAGTGGGTTTGCCATGGCTCCATGGTAATCCTCACCCTGGCTCTCCCTAACAGACTGATAAGGGGGAAGGGAGGAAGGTGTCTCTGCCTCGGAGCCACACGCTTTGACAAGCTCCTGCTGTACCAGCCTCACGTAGACCTGCTGTGTCTGGGGTGGCCATAAGGACACAAGCTGTGGGCTAAAGGCCCTGGGGGCCACCAGCAGGAGACGGGATGTCAACACCTCCTCTGTGAGGAGGCACTTTGGCTTTGTGCTAACTTTTAGTGGTTGCCTGTAGTTTGTGGCTTTCTTTGGCACCTAACTATGTGTGGTAGCATGAAGAGGCTGCGTGTGAGAACATCAGTTGGGTAACTCCATGGGAGTGTTGGGAGGTCGGGAGGTTGTGGGCCCCACCTGCACGAATGGCGTGACGCTGTTCTTCCAGTCACTGCAGGTTATTATACATTGAAGCGGTCCCTGAGCGTTGTCGTTCATCTTGTCTGACAAGTCAGGGTCCATCCATGAGGCCTTCATCAGAAGGAGCAGGCACCACCCAAACCTTCTGCTCTTGGACTTCTCAGCCTCCAGCCCTCCAGCCCGGGAGTTAGATAAACTTCTTTCCTTTATAAATTCTTTATTTGTGGTATTTTGTCGCAGTGGCAGACGATGGATTCAGACCCTTGTTTTGCTCTTTCTTTTTGTCTGACTCTTCATTCGACCTTTCCCTTATGTGCCTGTGTCCCCTCTTCTTGTAAGGCCACCATGGCTGAGACCCTATAGACGAAGAGTTCACATAAATGGCCTTGTCTTAACTGATTAGGCCTGTAGTGACCCTGTTTCTAAGTGGGTCACATTTGGATGTACTGGGAGGGGGTATGATTTTATATCTTTGGAAAACACGGTTCGGATGCTAATGTGTTCCAAAGTGGCTGTCACCACGGAGGTGACATGGCTGTCGCCATGGAGGACTCTGCCTCCACATCTCCCTCACTGTGATTTGCTAGCTCTCTTCCTCAGCATCTTGTTGTCTTGGATTTTCCACCCTCTTGTATCCATTGGTTTTGTCTGTGTGGCTTTCAGCTCCCTCTAAGTGACCAGTGTCTACCATAGCCTGACTTGGTCCTCCATCGTCCTCCCTTCTCCAGTGCCTCATGCTATAATCCATGCTGACTGTCCGGATACGAACTCTAATCAGGCCACAGCGCCGCTAACAGCGCCTGAGGATCTCAGAAGATTCCAGCTGGTTCTGTGTGTCCAAGACCTTCAGAGTCAGCCCCACGATCCTCAGTTGTGCCGAGGAGCTCTCTGTCCTCTGTGGGGACCTTCTGGCTCCCTCTGCTTCCCCCTGGTGCCACAGTGAGCAGAAGATTCTGGGGCACTAGCATTCATCCACAGAGCTGTTGTTTGCCCGGATCAGGTAGTTTCTCCTACCTCTTTGCTCTGCCTCCATGCCACTGCTCAGACTACATGTGAATTTCCAGCATCAACGAGTGTGTGTTGGCTTCTGTATCAAATCCTATGATTTCTGGCAGAATTGTGCACTTAGAAATTTTAAAAATATACTCTTCTCTATCCACCACGATTGTTCCTAAACAGTGGCTGCTTAGTCAAGCTCAGTGGAGCAGAGGACTCTGGGAACTTCTGGCCATAGTCAGGAGGCTCTGTTATGGTCCAAAGGTTTCCTCTTCGGGCCCTGAGTGCACAGCAACACCCAGGTTAATCAGTGTCTATAAGTTGGCCTTTCTCCAAAGGCACTTACATCCCTGTAAGGGATGGACCTGTGCAGGCCAGCCATTGGCTCCAGTGTATGATCAACTGCTTCTTTTCAGAGGATGGACAAGCAGACATTGCCTTCTCACTACCTGAACTAAAACATGAAAACCTTTTTTATACCTGAAAAAAAATGTCGGCTTATGTTTTAGCTTCTTGGTGGGTTGGATGCAGAGCAGTTGGAAGGAATTCCCAGTGGGGCTGAGGCTGGACTCGATGGAGGGAACCCTTGAGAAATACATTGGATTCCTTGAGCTGCCTTAATAGCATGGCGCAAGGTGGGGGCAGAGAAGCGGAGATGCGCTGTTCCATGGTTCTGAAGGCCGGAGGGCCATGACCAGGGTGCTGAGAGGCCGCATGCCCTCAGGGGATGCTAGGACTGTCTTGTTTCTAGGCGTTATGTGGCTTCCCATGGTGCTATGGCTCATGGTAGTGTAAAAACAGCTTTTACATAGTATTCTCCCTGTGTGCCAATTATCTTTTTATAAGTCCAGCATCCTAAGAATTATTCTGTTGAGATCCTGGGAGTAGGACTTCACATGCTTCAACAGACACCTTTTGACGATAGCCGTTGCTAGCCTAGGCTTGCCTACAGAGCCTGGAACATGTCTCCTGGGGGGATTATTGAAGTTTGTCTGGTCAGAAGGGTGTATCCTGCAGGTGAGGAGGTAGCATCTCTATACACTCTGTCCCCATTTTGTCCCTGGGGAGTTCTAGCTTGGTACATCCGGCTCATCACTAACAGTTCTCCACCCTGGAAGCCTTGGGCTGATAGCCAAGGGCAGTCACCCTGGGTTGAGTGTGTATCACGTCACCCCAGCTTGCTCTGTACAGAGGCTAGGGGGCTGCATCAGAGTGAACTTTTGAGATCTGAGTTGAGGGCCTGGGTTAGTCACGAATGTGTTTGGTGACACTTCACCTTGTCCATCACCCTTGTCTGGTTAGCCCTGCCCTGCCTGGATTGTTTCTTTTTTTGAAAAGTCAAGTCTGATGGTTGATGACTGGGTTCTGGCTGGTCACGGGGTTCTGGTGAACTACGCCTGCGTTTGGGGAGCGAGCAGCCAAGTTCTGATGATCAGTGGTTGAGTTCTGATGAGCAGTAGGTGAAAGAGTTCTTAGTAATGAGTTCTGATCATTGACTTCTGCCGATTATTGAGTGAGTTCTCATGGTCAGCGACTGAAGCCTAATGGCTGGTCACTGAGTTCTGATGACCCGCGACTGAGGTCCGGTGATCGGTGAGTGATGGTCAGATATCAAACTCTAGTGGACAGTGAAGGAAGGAGGATAGTTGGTGGCCGAGTTCTGATGGTCCGTGGTGGAGTTCTGGTGACTGAAGCCTGAGTTTCTTTTCCTCTCACCAGTTAGGCTAGACTGGCTGGCCATCGAGCCCCAGGGATCCACTCACCTCTGTCTCCCCTAGTGCTGGGATTGTGAACACCACCCACACCTGAGTATTTTGAGTTTGGGGAAAGGAACTCAGGTCTTCAGGCTTGTACTCCAAGCCTGTTACCAACCGAGCAGTCTCCTCAGCCCCCTAACCTTTTCTTCGTGAATGATTACAAAAGATGCTTAGTAAAATGAGAGCCTGCCTCTTGATCATTTTTTTGAAAATATGATAACAATCAAAGTATCTTTGCTTTTTTCAAATTCTGACTATTTTTGATGGGTGAGAGGTTAGGTTTGTAACCAGCACATTTTGTTTCCCATGAAAGCAACATTAAAATCTACCCGACCTGATTCTGACCTAGCAAAGCTCCGTTAATTGCGATGAAGGAAATAGATAAGCCAGTCGTTAACCCAGATTCTTGGGCTGAGGCCCACCGGGACAGGCACTTAAGATCTGAAAATGGTAGCTGGCGATCACAGCGGCCCCCATGCGGAAGACGAGGCAGTACCTCAGGATTTACAGCGTATTTTCAGTTAGCGATCACGTTCAGTGGAAAACAGGCCTTTGAAGTCTGTGACGGTCTCCTTTCTTGAAGTGGTTCTTTTATTGACTTGATTATATAAATATTCATATCCCTGGATGTTTGCCTTTTACACTTCTTTTTCTTTAATTAAAATTTTCTTACATTTGTATATTTATTTTGTGTGCAGGGAGTGGCTCGTGTGTCTGCTCTGTTGCAAAGGTCAGAGGACACCTCCTGGGAGCTCTTGTCAGGCTTTGAAGCAAAACCCTTTATCTGGTGAGCCATCTCTCTAGCTGATATAGTCCTGGAACTCGCTCTGTATACCAGGCTGGCCCCAAATTCACAGAGGTCTGCCTGCCTCTGCCTCCCTAGTGAGGCCTGCACCACCACCACCTGGCTATTTTTTTCCCCAGGTATTAAAATAGTTTATTTTAAAAATTGTTTTTTTTTTTTTTTTTTTTTTTTTTTGT
>NW_026068033.1:913340-969823 GCF_014885135.2 Alexandromys fortis
TTTTTTTTTTTTTTTTTTTTTTTTTTTTTTTGCCTTTAACTATTATTGAGTTAAAAAGAAAGTTTAGCACTCAGGAGGCAGAGGCAGAAGGATCTTTTTGAGCTCAAGGCCAGCCTGGTCTACATAGAGGGTTCCGGGTCAGCCAAGGTTATACAGTGAGACCTTGTCTCAAAACTAAACAAACAAACAAACAAATTCAATTATTTACCTCTTACCCACACAGATCAATTTATTCTTTCCAGAAAAGAAATTACTTTTATAACTAGGTGGTTGATTAAATGATGTTAGAGATTTTCATTCCGAAATAATTCTGAAAGTTGATATTGAAAATAGAAGAGGCGTGTTTATGCTTCAGTCTTGGGATGGCCACCTGTCTGTGTGACTCTAGTTAGGTCCCCAAGCTCATCCCTCCTGCATACAGAAGCTAGCCGGAAACCCCGATTCTTTCTCTAAAGGTCACATTTTCGGGGTGGGGAGGGGGCAGTTCATATTCCCAAGATGGATCCAGAGACTTTGGAGGACTGAAGAGAATTGCTTCAAGTTAAAATGTGCTCAGGCTGAACAAGCCTGGGTTCAACCTGAGATACATAACTGGTCAAGATGTTGAGCCCGAGGTGGGACATCTTTATCATCTCCTCTCCCACAAGGCTCAGGGAAGATCTCAGAAGAGGAGGCAGAGCATGGGGAGGAATGCTGGGAAATGCTGTCTTCAGAATAGGATGTGGCTATGGCGGTAATGAACTCAAAGCAGCTGTGGTTACCTGCACGAGCAAAATGTCTACACAAGGTCAACAGCCATGGTTCCTGCATAGGAGGGGTCAGCAGCCACAGCTCTCATATAGGAAGGGTCAACAGCCATGGTGCTGGCATATGTGGGGTCAACAGCCATAACTCCCACATAGGAGGGGTCAACAGCCACAGCTCCCACATAGGAGGGGTCAACAGCCACGTTTCCCTCATAGGAGGGGTCAACAGCCACGTTTCCTGCATAGGTGGGGTCAACAGCCACGTTTCCCGCATAGGAAAGGTCAACAGCCAAGTTTCCCTCATAGGAGGGGTCGACAGCCACGTTTCCCGCATAGGAGGGGTCAACAGCCACGTTTCCCTCATAGGAGGGGTCAACAGCCACATTTCCCGCATAGGTGGGGTCAACAGCCATGGTCTTGCATAGATGGGGTCAACAGGCACGGTTCCCACATAGGTGGGCTCAACAGCCATGGTTCCTGCATAGGTTTGGAGTTCCCCCCAGAGCCCACCCCTTCCTGAGGCGCGGTTGGCAGTTGATAGACTCTGAGGGAGAAAGAGTCATTCTTTTTGAGGGTGTGGCACTAGTAGGTTTCCAGAGCCGCAGTGAACATACACCCGTGAACATGGGGACAGCACTAGTTAGACACAGTGGCTTATAGAGGGAGTAGGAGATGACGACCTGAGGTTGGGATAGGTGATCTCTTGTGTCATGATACCATTTAGAAAATGAGACGAGCTGGAGAGATGGCTCAGCCCTTACAGGCTAGGCTCTCAACCAAAAAGACAAGCAAACGAAAGAAAATCAACTAGGAAAATGCCCGTGTGCTGGTGGCTGTGAATTTATCACGGGGCAATTTCAGTGTCTGTAAAGTCTCAAAATCAGTTTTCTGGGACGTGTGGTGCCAGCGACTGTTTCTTCCCTGAACCAGCTTGACCCCTGCTCCTGTGAGCTAAGCTGTCAGTTGTGCCTCTCCATCTGTGTACAAACCGTGGCCTTGACCACAACAGACGACAGGCTCACACCTGTCACCATCTCTGAAGTCCTGGAGGATTTTTGACATGGGCTTACTTTAGGAAATTCTCTTTTGGGGTCTACTTTTATGGTCTCTGTTTCTGTTTAGTCTTTTGCTACACTTTAATACATGTGGTGTGTGTGTGTGTGTGTGTGTGTGGTGTGTGTGTGTGCACGCCAGAGGACAACCCCAGCTGTCATTCTTTCTTTTTTTTTAAATATTTATTTATTATTTATACAGTATTCTGTCTGCTTGTATGCCTGCAGGCCAGAAGAGGGCACCAGACCTCATTACAGATGGTTGTGAGCCACCATGTTGTTGCTGGGAATTGAACTCTGGACCTTTGGAAGAGCAGGCAGTGATCTTAACCGCTGAGCCATCTCTCCAGCCCCCAGATGTCATTCTTAAGGAGCCATCCACCTTGTGTTTTGAGGCAGGGTCTCCCACTGGCCCAGGGCTTACCAATCGATGACAGCCTGGCCACCCAGCGAGCCCTAGGGATCCTCCTGTCTCAGCTTTTCCCGATTTTCCTTCTGAACTTTAGCTTTCAGTGATGAAGAGCAGGAAGGATATTAACCTGTTTTCCCCTAAACTTCCTCACTAAAAGCTGCTGAGAAGGGAGAACTCAGAGTGCAGATGAAGGCGTGGGATCCAAAGTTCAGGCGCAAGAGTTGCCTTTATAGATACAGAGGTTAGTGACTCAATCGGAAGCGCACTGGAGTGGCCCAGCTGGGGGTTGTCTGGAGACTGGCCAGGGTCACACTTCTGCTGGGGGCTGGGACTCCTATCCTTCAGCTCCTACCTCCTTAGCATCCAAATACGTGAACTCTCTTGACTCTGTGGACCCTCCAATTTACATGTCAAACTGACTCCCAGGACCTGGAAGATAGCTGTTTTTACACTGTCTTTCTAGAGGGACTGAAGTTTGAGGGTCATCTTCAGCATGGGCTCTGGTCCAGGCTGACTGGTGTCTATATAGAGTGTGGATTCTTTTAAGAGAAGCCTGGTTGATGCAAGGGAGAGGGAAGGCCGGAAGTATCACAGTCAAATGTCCTTCAAGGAGTTGGTGCATGGTGAGGAGGAGCCAGGCAGGAAGATGGAGGGAGCTGGCCCTACAAGTGCTGAGGGGAACTGAAAGAGTGAGGACCTTTCCCGGGAGCCAAGGAGATAGATATACAAGAAAACGTGCAAGGGGCTGGTTGAGATAGCTCCGTGGGTGAAGGTGCTCGCCACAGAACCTGATGACCTGAGTTTGGTTCCTGGTCCCTACATGATAGATGGAGAGAATTGACTCTAAGACGTTGTCTTTTGACCTCCCCATACCCACGGTGACACTTGCAACCACACACATGTACATCCCTCAAAGTAAATATAATTAGAAAAAAAACAAGACAAGTTTGTGTACAGGTCCGGGCTCATTGAGGACAGCATCCGGCCCCACTGCGAGAAGAGCCTTCTCCAAACTGCAGCGAAGCCCCACAAGAAACCACCCCTGTAAGCTCTCTGATCTCGGGCTTCTGAACTTTAGAATTAAGAGGCCACCCTTGTGTGGCAGGCTAAGGAATGGATGAATATGCGGGGAGATGATTAACCAGGGAGGTTGACGGAGCAACTTGTGTTAAGAAAAGGAAGAGAGACCTGGGTTGAGGATTTCAGCCAGCGGGTTTCCATGCAGCCCAGCCCTGTTCACAGAAGCCTGCCAACACAGGCTGCCCCCCACCGAGTTCCCCTCTCTGCTTATGGCTTCTGTGCTCTTCCTGAGCGGTTATCTGCTCCTCTCCAGAGCAGAGCATTTAGTCTTCCATGGAGGGGAAAGGAAGCCTTGCAGGAACACAAATTCTGCTTTATCCAGACTGACATCGTAACTGCACACGGACAAATCAGAGTGGAATCGGAGAAGGGACTTCTTTTCCTTTTTCTGAGAAGCGCAGCACCAGGCCTGGCTTGACAGTAGGCGATTTAGGCAGGACTTAGGTGGCAGGAAGGAAGCTTTGGGTTGCTAAGGAGCTTGCGTGAGCGCACACTGGGAGACCTATTGGAGCCTTGTGCGAACTTCTCCCTTCCTCCACCGTGTCTGTCACTCCCCTAGGTTTTGCCATTTCTGCCTCCTGGTGTCGACTTCTGTGCCCTACGTGCAGCTGTGTTGTTTTTATCTGCTCAGTTAGGATCCGATGGGTGATGCTCACCACGTGCGGGGCGTTCTACTCGACTACCGTTACCATCCCCACGTGACTACTGTTACTATCCCCATGGACTGGAGGGGAGGTTTCTTGCCTGGGCTTTCTCAGTTCCAGGACCCTGACTTTAGATGCGAGTGCCAAGCATTTCAGGCATACTTTGTATATGAGCAGACAGGCTCTTCAGCCCTCATGCCTCTGCCTGACTTTCTGGCCGAGTTCTGGCTCTCCCACAGGCAGTATGCTTAGAGAACAAACGATTTGTTCAGACTCACGTGGCTAGAACTTCCCTATAGCTGCTGTGGTTGCTCTAACCACAGATGGCTACTGAAGCCTAGACATACGCCGAGTATAAAAGATGTGCTGTCGAATATAACATACAAATCAGAGTTTCAAGGCATTGCAAGACAAAGAGTTGTAGAGATAGCTCATTAAGGATTCTGAATACAGGGCTTGGGAAAAATGGCTCAGCAGTTAAGAACACCTGTCGCTCTGTCAGAAGACCCAGGGTTAGTTCCTAGCCTCTCCATGGTGGCTTACAGCCACCATGAATTAGAGCTACAGACACCCTCTTCTGCTCTCCTCAGGCACTAGTCATGCATGTGACACACACACACAGACACACACACATGACCTGGGGGTTCACTGGCTAACCTAGCCCACCTAGTTGATGAGCTGCAGACCCCCGATGATCCTGTCTCAGAAAGCAAGGTGGAGGGCTCCTGAGGTTGACCTCTGTCTTCTACACAATCACAGCCCCCTGCAAGCGCATCCTCACACACACAAGCACATATCAAATGCTGAAGGTGGTTTAGTTACATGTCATTTAAAAAAACAAAATAATGAGAGAGAGAAGGAGAGGCAGAAGTGGGGCGTGAGGGAGGATGAGAACAAAGGCCAGCAAGGCAGTCCAGCCACGCCTGAGTTGGCTCTCTGGGCCTCATGAGAAGCTTCTCAGAGCGTGAGAAGAGAAATAACTCCACACAGTTGGCCTCTGACCTTCACGCTCAGGCTGTGACATGTCCTCCCCCCACATCTCACACCCACAGACACACGTACATCCCATAATAAACAATGGACAAAATAGAGGATCTGACATTCCACAATGGCTACGGTGAGAAAGCATTTAAAGGAAGAAGACTTTATTTGAGCAATAGCGCTACAGGAAAATTGATAGAACATCAGCAATCAAAATGAAATTGTTCCAAGAAAAGTAAAGAGGAGGAGCAGGGAGCGGGCTGCTACCAGAGAATGGAGAGTTTCACATTTCTGGTTAAGAGATCTTTTCAAAAGAGTTCCTGTCATGAACAGTTTAAGGACATCTCTTCAGCCTCAGTGAGTTATAGATGGGGAAGAAGAGTGAGCTAAGAGCACGTGCTATGCATGCAGCCTTGGAGGAGGCTAGCCCAGATGGAATGAAGCCTTGGAGGAGGCTAGCCCAGATGGAATGTTCTAGAAGAAGAAGGTTGGTTGCGAGGAAGAGAAAGGATTTGGGTCACTGTAGCCATGGAGTCTTCACTGTAGCCATCAAAGAGTTTTATGGGACCCAGGGGGCTTTTCTCAGGGAGTCTCAGTCGTGGTTATGACCTTAGGGATGGTGCATAAGGAATGTGGGGTAGAGAATGCCCACCTCGGGGTGTCCTTGGACAGTGGGGTTGCTGCTAACCTCCATGAGTGAGTTCAGTGGTCAGGGAACCCTTGGTGTCAAAACCCACCCATTGCCCTCTGCATTTCTTGGATCTCTTTGCTTTCAGCTTATATAAGTTGAGGCTTTCCCCTCTGTTGCCATTGGTTTAGGGTCTGGATAATATGGGGCTGAGTCAGGGGGAAATGGAGTGAAGATGGCTGGTAGAGAACTGATGGGGATTTGAGATAACCGGAGTGCAGTGTTTTAGCTCCTTTATCTATAGACTGGCTTCAGAGGGCTGGGTACCGAGAAGGGTCACCTGGCCTCTAGAAACTTCTCTGGGGAAGAGAAATGACATTTGCATCCCTGTTCCATTAGCTCCTCATTCCCCCGTGAGATGTTCCAGGTTCCTCGGTCCTACTTTGTGCACTGGTTGACTTGGTGTTCTTTTATCATGGCCTACAAAGGCAGCCTGGCCATGAAGAAGGAAGAGGCAGACTTTGGTAGGAATTCCAGACACTGCAGACACCCGTGTCTGTAGTCCAGCCTTTACCAGGCCTGCTCAGAAAGCGGCTGTTTGCTTTTTTTTTTTTTTTCCTTTTAACCAGTCCAGCAGGATCCAGTTTCTTGTTTCCCACCAGCAGGGTGTGTTTCCAGGGTGATTTGCCCAATGAATTAGAGCCAGAGTGGAGTGTGTGCAGAGTAACCCCAGGAAAGTAGCTTCTGAACTCCACGGGGAGGGCAGGCGTGGGAGGGCTTCCCGGCCCTGCAGCGGCTGACTGTTTTCTCCCCTTCAAATGGGGTGGAGGCCTTGGCTTTTGCCCAGTGCTAGGTTTGTCATTTGTTGGGGAGATCTGTTCTAATGAGCTCTGTGGCTTCATCTGGGGAAGGAAGCTTCCCCCACTCGTTTTTAGTGCTGCGGGAGAAGGCACTCCCCCCATTTACAAAGAGAAGAATTTTAGCTTGCAGCCTGGGTGGTGGTGGTGGTGGTGGGAGGCCAGCAGGGAGCCCAGGGTCGGGTATAGTTGTGTTCAGCTACATAAACAGCAGCAATTAGTGGGTCCCTGTAAAAGACAGTCATGCGTGTTTGTCGTCTGGCATCTCTTCCTCTGTGAATCAGAGCAGCACTGAAATTAATTATGAAGACGGCAAAGGATACTTTTGCTTCCTGTTAACTAAGTCTTGTGCACGCAGGAGCACGTTCCAGTCGGATGCATGCATACACAGTTTCTGGGGAAGAAGGCATGAAGCGAATTGATTTTCAAACCTTCCCACTGGGTCATGCTAATCATGCCGGCGTTGGGCCCTTTTACACTGAATTCTGGCTAGGGCTGGAGAAGAAGCCCTAAGCCCCTTGTCACTTTTCTTCCTGGCTTCTTTGGAGGCTGAGAGAATCTCTCTTTTTGCTGATTTCATGCTGCAGGGTCACCCAGATTTTTATTGTGTGTAATGAGGTTTACCAAAAGTGGTGCTAGTAGCTAGTTCGTTCGCTCATAAGAGAGTCCCAGGATGGGCAGGGAAACCACAGTCCAAACCTCGGCAACCCAGGTGCAGAGGTTTGCTTTCTCCCCAGGCCTCTCTTGGTCCTGCAGATGGCCGTTCTCTGGCTATGTCTTCACATGGCCTTCTTTTAACTGTCTGGACAGGGATGGAGGTACTCTAGGAAGACATTTGCCCTCTTCCTTTTGGTGATCAAACTATTGAGACAGTGGTTCCCCGCAAACTGTAACTTCCCCAGGAGTGGGTGGGGGTGGGGCTGGTCTCCCAAAGAGAGACTTTACACAGTCCTCGCTACTTCTCAGACCACCTTGCAGGAGGGGCTACAGGCTGAGACAGTCATGGGCCAGCGAGATGGGCCAGCGATGGGCGGGACTACACCCTGACCTGGTGTGCTTTGTTAAGCTTATCCCAGCCTCATGTCAGGACCCCACAGAATGGGTTTGGAGGTCCCTAGACATCTTTATTTCTCCCTTTTTCTAATGTGATCGAATTGAGTAAAGCTCCTTTCTCTGCTCTTTATTGTCCAGTTGGTCTATTGAGGACGGTGGGCTAGCTCATTAGGGCCACTGGTGCCCAGGCCCTGGCGCATGGCCCCTGTCTCCCTCTTAGGAACTCATCAATCTGAGTAGATTGAGGACCCAACTCTTTACTAAGTGCTAGAAGGCCAACCACGATTTCTGCCTCTGTGGGGGTATCACAGTCCATCTTTCCTTTCTCCCCTTCTCTCCCCCCACCTCCTTCTGTGTGTGGTGTGGCAGCAGGGGAGGAGGAACCAGTTGGTGGGAGTAGGGGGATGGAGTGTGTAACCTGAGTCTGAGGGAGGAGTGTTCCTGGGAGGAATTTCCAGGCCAGGGTGAGTGCAGATCAGAGCAGGGGCCAAGGATAGTATCAGGGAAATGTGACCCAGGTCAGTGTAGTGGTGGGGGGGTGGAGGAGGGGAAAGGGAGGGGAGACTCTAGGAGGTGGAGCTGACCGGCCTTGTGATTGATTAAGGACTGGGCTAGGGATGGGATGGGGGAGTGGAGAGAGAAGGGGAGGAGGTTGCGAGCTGGGACAGCGTGTGGATACCTGGAATACACAGAAGAGGTACAAGGCTGAGTGGCCTTTGGAAGACCCACACGGATGACTTCAAGCACATGAACGTGGAGCCATTGCCTGTGGGCATCACCTGAGTCAGGACATAGAGGAGGGGCATGGGCTTTCCTTAGGCGAGAAAAGTGGCCTTGTCCAGAGATTTAGGGCTCTGGTGATAAGAAAAGCAGGAGGTGCTACATTTGGGAGCAAGGTAACACGTGGGGCCAGAGAGAGTTTGGATACTGGAGTAGGTATCTCATGGCACCGGGGACTTGAGGGGACAGTGGCAGGGGATGGGACAGTTGTACTGCAGGGGTTTCCTGGCTCCTGTTTTTACCTTCTTTTCTCGTGCAAAACGCAATTACTACTTGGAGGAATCTGGTGATTGTTGTGCCAAGGGTTCATTTACTTCTCCAGCATCCTAGACAGCAAGCATTAGAGTCTCTTCTCTGTTATTCAAACCTGTGAGGGAGGCTTGAGAGGCCCAAGCCTCCAAGGGGCACAGTTGGAAGTCTTGTGCTCAGCTTGTACCTTGAGCATTACCCGTGTTGAAGTGTGGTACCAGGCACTCTGTGTTGTCTGTGGCAAGCAGGCTGAGGACAGGAGAGGAGCTCTGAGAACTGCCTCAACCTCGGTGACTGAGCCCTGGTGCCTTGTCCTTACTGTGGGGAGCCAGGGAGAACTTGTAGGATGTTCTGTGGCCCATTTGTCTGCTCAGCTTCTATAATGAGATCCCACAGATGGAATGGCTACAATGGCTCACATTCATTTTCTCTGGCTCTAGAAGGTTAGGAACGGAGACGCAGAAAGTTTTCTGCTCAGGCTTGTCCCCCACTTGCAGTGTCCTCTGATGGCCTTTCCTGTGTGTAACAAAGAAAGAGAGAGAACTTGGCTCTCTCTTCTGTTTCCGCGGGGACCCAGCAGCATCGGGTTAGTGCCCACCCCTGTGACCCCACCTTACTTTCAATCTCCTCTTTCAAAGCGCTGTCTCCAAATATCATTTGAGGAAGGAAAATTCATTTTATAAGAGTAATTTCAAACCACTATAACTAATCTGAACTGTCCCTACAAATGAGGTTGAACACTCGAGCCAGTTATGGGTTTAGTTGTTACCCGGAACAGTATCCAGCGTGCCGTAGTGCTGAATGCCCGTCCATTAGAGTAGAAAGATTAGTTTCACTTTAGCGCATAATATCCACTAAGAAACCGAGGGGCTCCGAAAAGAACTTCTGGGGGCTCATTTCCACGTAAAAAGAAATCTAGTTGTTAGGGCCTTTTGTCCCTGAGATGAGGGCATGAACGCCCCGAAACCCAGCCTCCTCTGTGAAATGTGTAAAGCGTGTGTACGCCTCCGTTGTGTTAAAAGGAGTCCATCTTTCTTCCAGCCACATACAAGGCTCATTTTATACCTGAGTTTCCTCTTTAGGGAGTTGGTTCATCATTCTGGATCTGGCTTCAGAATGATCGATGGGTAGAGAATCCAGGAGATAGAAATGAACTGGAAATGCTGTAGACAGTCTCGACGAAGCCAGTGTTTGGAGAGACAAGACTGGCAGACCGCTGCCTGGGAACTGAAAAGTAAAACCAGTGCGGAGAGTTCAGAACACTGAAATGCAGGTCTGGCTTCTTGTTTGTGGGCCACGACTGTGGGTCAGGGCCGGCCGGGAATGTTTTTCCATCAGTTGACTAAAGCCAAAGGCTCCCTCCCGGCTGATCTGCTGAAAGTAAAGTGTTGGCAATAACGCATAAGTTTAAGGAGGACAGACGAGGTGTGGGACGCAGGGCTGAGTGCTCGGTGTGATTAGGGAATTGTGGGCCGTCGCTGTGTCCACATGTCATGCTCTCTACCATCTTAGGACTCATAGACTCTCTCCCCGCAAAGCAGGTGACAAAGGCACTGGGCTTCCTTTCTGCCACACGTCCTTTCCTCCTGCGTGTGGACCCCGGAGAGCGACACCGCTATTCCACGCAGGACAAAGCCTTCTTGTGTTCCGTTAGGTCTGCCTGTTTGATTTTTTTTTTTTTGAAATTAATGTCAAGGGATTTCCATTTTTCTAGTGAACTTATCTCATTATTTAAAGGTTGATTTCAGCCATCCTGGGTGGGCTCTGGGTTTGTTTGGACAGGGAAAGAGGAAGGAAGTTGGAGGGAGGGTGGCAGCCTCAGGAGGCACGCTATTTCTTGTGGGGGCATAGATGGATGAGCAAGCATCTTCCAGCTGTGCGTCAGACCTGTCCACAGCTCTGCCGTTTAGCGTGCTGGAAATATGGGCAATCTTTGAAAATAGATTCCTTTTTCTCCACTTTTAAAACTTTATGTGTTAGGATGTTTTGCGCGTGTGTGTCTGTGTATCACATTCTTGCCTGGTGCCTGCAGAGGCCAGAAGCAGCTGTCAGATCCCCTGGGACTGGAGTTACTATGTGGGTGCTAGGAATCAAACCTGGGTCCCCTGGAGAGCAGCCGGTGCCCTTCATCACAGAGACACCTCTCTAGACCTGAAAGTAGATACCTTTGTAAAATTCCCAGACTTTTCAACTCAGATCCTTGGTTTCATGGACCTCGTAGAGAATCGGTTCTCTTGATTTTCTCAGGGAGACAGGTAGGCCTAGATCGTCCCTTATCTTTTCTACATTTCCCAACCTGGGAAAATGAAAAACCGCACATACACCTCTGACCGGGAGTTCCTACACAGGGTTGCCGTGGCCCTGACCTTCAGTGGCTTTGTAGTGATGGTCTTAGCCACTAGTGTCTTCTCTTCTGTGGTCTAGACCATGCCGGATCTGCTTACTTTGTGGTTGTTTGTTGACAGCTTTCCTCTAAACCTCTCCTGCCCGCCACAGTTTTCTCTTCCCGGCAGAGACCCAGGCTCACTTTGGCTGTTACACCGATGGAACGGGTGTTAGACATGTTCCTGCAGATATCTGATTGCCTGCCGTCTTATTGAATCCAGGCCTCCCTGTGTCGACCGTTGATTGTTTTCCCCTTGGTTCCCGCTCAGCTTGTGTCCCTGTCCAGCTGTTGTGAATGCAGGTGGCGAGATGGTTTTGTGCAACCGGAATGGCCTTCCTCTGTAAGCGCTATCCGTGTGGAGCCCGTCAGTGCCGGGTGAAATGAAAGCAAGGCTGTTGTTTTGAAGACGAGGAGAGTTTAATAGGCAGCCTTCTGTCCCTGCGGTAGCTTTAATCCTTGAAGGTGTTCCCACAGGGCCACCGGACTGGCAGGACTCAGGAAAGAAGACATCACATGAAGGTGACATGCGATGTTAGTTTCCTGGCTGCTGTGACAAACTGTCATGGACTTGGTGGCTTGAAAGAGCAGGAAATTATTCTTCAGTATCTGATATCCAAAGTCCAAAATCAGCTTTATCAGTTCCAAATCAAGATGACCACAGGGCTGCAGTTCCTCTTGGAACCCTCGGGAGATCTTGGCTTGTTCTGTTTTCTGGTGACTATACTGGTCATGGTTTCCTTCTCGGAACCTTCTCTGTGTGCCTGTCTGATCTTCCTCATCCTCTAAGGCCGTCTGGGAAGGTCTCTGAGACTTGCTCCATCCACGTAGGGCAAGCTCCCTATCTCAAGCCCATGTTACTATCTTGATAAAAACCCCTTGCTTAGTTAGACAGCATTTTCAGGTTCCCCGACTTGGGATATGAACCTGTCTTTGCGATTTTTAGTTTCCACATTATTATTACCATGGACCTCCGTGAGACAGCTCAAGGGCAGGGCTGAGGTGATGGTTTGAGGGTAAGGGTCTGCCATGAGTCATCTGAGGTGCTTCCTGCTGAGTCATCCAAGGTACTCCCTGCTGAGTCATGCCGTTACCTTTTCCCCCTTCCCTTTCTAGGAGTTGAGAGAAGGTGGAGATGGTTGGGAAATGTGGACATTCTTTGACTTAAGATGGTTCAATTTAGGATGATTTGACTGCAATAGCACAAAGGTGACGTATATTCAGTTAAAAAGTACACTTCACTGTACCCCATCTGAGTCATTTCCTGAGCTGGCGCTGTGTGGTCCAATGCCCTTTCCCCGTCAGTGGTCATGTGTGACAGTCCATTCCTGACACCACGCTGTACCGTTGGGCCAGGAGGCGTCATATGTTAGGGGTACGCTGTCGCGAATTCCTGCCATGGGTTTATCAGGGCACAGACCCACGATACAAAGAGAGAAGCCTGCACTGGTCAGTGTTAATTCTGTCACTTGACAGAATCCAGTGTCCTGGCCGTGCCTGTGGGGATCCTTGTCAGAAACCGCTGAGATTACAGAGGAGAGGAATGAGGTGGGCCTTGTGCATGGCTGGCAAGGGAGGTGGGCATGGGTCCTGAAATTTACTCTTAGAAACGTGCTGGGCTCTCCCCTCCCCACTGTGGATTTTAGGGATGGAACTCAGGTCTTCCATGTGCAAGGTGAGCACTTTACCGATGGCGCCATCTCTCCAGTCCAATACATATACATTAAGACACAGACAGACAGACAGACAGACACACACACACACACACACACACACACTCACACGGGCCAGGATCTATAAAGCTGTGAGGTTAGCATCTGGAATGAATTTGGGACACATCACAGCCAGAGTGTAACTGTAGCTGGACCATGAGCGCTGGCCTGGGAGGTCAGGGTAAGATGGAAGATGACCTGTTGTGAGGGAGGAGTTGAGCACGCCTCCTCCAGCCTGTCTGTTCCCTTGCTGACTGCCCTGCGAAATTGCTCTGCTCTTCATATCTTTGGGCTAAGAGTTTAGTCCCTGTTAGGAGGAAGCCACAGAAGACTCAGGGCGCACAGTTATGTGCTCGTCAGTCATCTCATTGGCTAGTAGCCTCTTGGCTACCACTGTTTATAATGTACTGTGACGTGCAGAGGGAACAGGTCCTTCGTTAGCAATGGGGGTCTTAACACCCGACAGCAGCTCAGCGTGCAGGGTTGTGGAGGGGGTCCTGCTGGCCATCTTGAGTTGGCTTATTAGGGTGTAGGGACACACAGGGGCAAGGAGGGTGGCAGAAGTACTTAGGATAGTGTAGACATGTCTCGGAGGGTTGAGGGGACCACACACTGGAGATGGGCTGCACCCTGGGTGGTTTACGGTAGCTGATGCGAAAATGTGCAGCTGTTTCTGCGTGCAGCAGTGAGCGAGCCCCAAAGCAGTTCACCCAGAAACCAGGGACAGCCCCCTCCATCCAGTGTCTATATCCATATCCAATGTGGAGTATAGACTGAATTCAGGGGAGGTCTGGGTCGTGGAATTGTTAGGATACTGATGCCGTCGTCCAGGCTGACTGCTACACTGGCCATTGTTTTGCTAATTTAAATTTGTCTTTGGCTTGTTCTTTTTCTCATTTTCTGTTAATTAATTGTATTTTTATAGCTCCATTGAGGCTTAATTGACAGCTACAATGTGCACGTGTTTATTGTGTGCAGTGTGCTGTTTTGATATGTGTGGATGTTGTGAAATGATTTCCACCCTCAGGCTCGTTAGCGTTCCTGACACCCACTGAATATCTCCTCTGTATGTGCTGAGTGTGTTGAAGCCCACGGTGCAGTACTGTTATCCACAGTCACCTTGGTCTTTGTGAGATCTCGAGTCTTAGTGACCATGAACAACATCCAGAGCGTACTATCTGAGCCTCCCACCGCAAGCGTATCTATTTCCGCACAGACCTACCTTTCATTTATGTGTAGAGCTGTACCCATGTTCGGTTGCACTGAGTGTGCTCTGCACCGGGTACCAAGTCTGGTTCTTCAAAAGGAAATAGAGAGGAGTGTGAGGCACACATGCTTCCGCTGCACCTAGGAGCATCAACATCTGTTCCGGAGCGTCCTCCAGAGGTAGCTGTGCTGGGTATGAGGGAGTCAGCATGCCAATAGACTGAGAGGAAGGACAGATGGGGAGATGAACCTTTGGCAGGGTGAACTGGAGTCCTGTTCACTGCCCGGCCACACTGGGAGGGGGGAAATCAAGAGGGAAGAGAGGGTGTATCTTAGGACCTGGAAGGTGAAGAGGTGACTTCCCCAAAGGAAAAGAGGAAGCTTAGGGTTCTGCTGATTTGGGTGGATGATAGAGTCTTCACCTTTTGTTTGCTCTCCTTCCATGTTTAGGACAAGGGCTCACTGGCTCATCAGGCTTGTCTACTTGGCAAGTTCCAGGCAACTTAAGAGACCCAGAAGGGGCGTCTGTGGGTGGTTGCTATGTGAGGTGGGATCTTGACAGCAGGGTTAGAGTCTACCTGAAAAATGATTTGACTGGGAGCCACCACCGGGTACCAGAGGCAGTGTGACAGCGACCTGTGCAGCTCACAGGGTGGGCAGAGCTGAGCCTGAGAGAGCTGCATCCGTGACGGTCCCTCCCCCAGCCCTCTAACTGTGCCCGAGAACTGAAGATGGGGTTCTAGGTGTAGCTATTTGCGAAGTGGGGCCTTGGGAATCACCAGGCCCGGAGGAAGCAAGTGGCAGAGTCCTTAGTTCCAGAAGAAAGTAGTGTCCCATCTCAGGACCCTCCCCGTGGGGAGCAAGTTTGACGTGGTCTCTTTGCTGAGTTGTCAAGATTCAGGTTTGCTGAAGTTAACGCTGTTTTTCTTCCTTTAAAGGAATTTTTTGATGTTCTAGTTTTCTCATCGGATGCTATCTGATGAGCTAGCTCACTGTTTTATTCATGGCGCTAGGAGGGGACGCATGGTTGCGTGTGCTAGGCAGGGGCTGTGCAGCTAACTGTGTCCTTCCCAGCCCCCACCACTCTGGGCCAGACCCAGGTTTCTCCCGGACGACATCTTCCCCAGAGTTCTGGAACCTCCCGAGGACCGAATGACCTTTGCCTGCAGCGTCTGGTAACAGCTCTGCTTTCTGGTTCACCGCAGGTCGCCATCAAGGTCATCGATAAGAAGAGAGCCAAAAAGGACACCTATGTCACCAAAAACCTGCGGCGGGAGGGCCAGATCCAGCAGATGATCCGGCACCCCAACATCACGCAGCTGCTGGACATCTTAGAGACGGAGAACAGCTACTACCTGGTCATGGAGCTGTGCCCCGGCGGAAACCTCATGCACAAGATTTACGAGAAGAAGCGCCTGGATGAGGCCGAAGCACGTAGATACATCCGGCAGCTCATCTCTGCGGTGGAGCATCTGCACCGGGCTGGAGTGGTTCACAGGTGAGAGCCGCGCATGCGCCGATCCCCCGAGTCTGTACTGAGGGGACCCTCCTAGCCAGGCTTCACGGTTGCGGCTCTGGGTCTGCTGACATGCCTCTCTCCAGTGAACCAGTGTTGGGCCAGATCCCTAGCAGTGTTTGATACATAGAAACACCAGGCCAGGCTCTTCTTACTTCCAAAGGCAGCCATCTTGGCTTCCCTTCCGCAGCTGTGATAAAATACCCCAGCGAAGGCAACTTAAGTGGGAAAGGCTCAAAGTTTTAGGTCACACTGTGGTGACAACAACAGCGGCAGGAGCTTGAAGCAGTTAAATACTGTGTTCGTGATAGAGAGCAGTGAGCGCCCACTAAATACTGTGTTCGTGATAGAGAGCAGTGAGCGCCCACATGGCAGCTTACACCTCTCTGTAACTCCAGTTCCAGGGGAACCCGACACCCTCACACAGACATACACACAGGCAAAACACCAATAAACATAAAATTAAAAAAATACCTTTATTTATATAAGAAAGAAAAAACAAAAAAGCTCAAACCCAAAGCATCCAATCAACCCAAAACAAACAAAAAAAGGAGAGAGAAAAGTATGCGGCTCTCTAATAAATGTTCTTTTATTTTTATAGAATTTTAAGTAATTGCCATATTCTTGAGAAAAATTGAAAGTCACTTAGCTCATTTTAAGAAGCAAAATCAAGGCATACAATGCATATGTGTGCATTTTTACATGTCTACATGTGCATTTGAATGCATGTTGCAATGTGAAATTCGGATATAATGATAAAATTCACAATATAAAATGCACAACTGGTTTAATGGTTTTAAGAATATTCAGAGTTCTGCAACATCACTACATCCAATTTAGAAATAGCTCTTATCCCTCACCGAGAGCCCCGTCCCCACCAGCAGTCATTCCCCGTTCTTCCGTCTGTGCGCCTTTGGCTAACTCTTCGTCTGCTGCCTGTCTCTGTGGACTTGCCTGTTCTCCATATTTCACAGAAATGGAACCATGGTCTCGCGTTGCTGGTGTCTTAGGCGGCGTAATACTGCTCAGATACCTCCATAATTTGCTAGTGCTTTCTTCTTCACAGTTAAGTGATATTTCCGCATGTGGATCCACCATGGTTTGTTACTCTCTCCATTTGCGAATGGACACTCGGGTGGCTTCCTCCTTGGGGCCATTGTGAACAGTGCTTTGGCAAGTGTTCATAGTGGACTTTTCCTGTGGCTGTGTGTGTCCACTTCTGCTGCTGCTGGGGAATTCTTTCCTGCACGGGGGGGGGGTTACCGGGTCTAAGGTTACCTCTGCATAAACACGTATTTTCTTTACATTCAACTTTGAATGCTGCCTCTTTGCTTTCTGAAAAGCCACCTGCTTCTGATCAGTGAAGGACTCCACCTAATAAATCCCAGCACTTCCCAGTTCTACAGGGCTGAGTTCTCCCCAGTGAGTCTGGCACCTGCAGTGCTCTGCCCTGCGTCTGAATCTAGGGGCAGCTTCAAGGACACCCCGTGGCTTGCTGCTTTTCTGGACAGGCTTTGGCTGGTCACCATCTGCTCCTGTCTTTTAGTCCCTGCTGAGGTGAGGACCCTCTCCATACAGGCAGCCTTAGTCACACCCCTTTAGGCGGTTTCTCTGTCAGCACGGAAGGGAACATTAGCAGTGTGTGTCACTGCTTTTGACTTGAGTGTCCTGCACTGTCACCTCCGGCCTGTTATAGGGAAAGTATGCAAAAAGGGTGCCTGGCTCCGTCTCTGTTTGCTCAGATGACAGAGGGAAACCTCAGGACTGAGTCAGCTCGGACTACTGACTCCGTGGGTCACAGCAGAAAACAGACAGGACCGCAAGCCAGGGAGTGTTCCCCTGGACTTGATGTTTTCTTCCCAGGGTTCTGTGCTAAGTTAGGCGAGTGCTGGGCTTCTCAGGGTCGGAGGACAACACAGGAAGCTGAAGCGAATCCTGTGGGGGTGCCTGTGGGTCTCCCCTGCAGGAAATTCTCAACAGTCCCTCTAAAGTAATTTTTAACAAACTCCAATCCCGCAGTGCAATTACTGTCAGAATGTCAAAGGAAGGAATTTAATAATGTTTTGATAGCAGAGACAGGACGCTTTTAAAAAGCTCTCAACTCCAGCTTTTTCTGTCTTCCCCTCTCTCCTTGGAAATAGCGTTATAATCCAATACGGCTGGAGCTCTGGCCTTTTAGAGTTAGAAGAGAGGGAGCAGGAAGACAGGCAAGTATAGTTTGCTTTTCTCTCTGGAATTCATAGTGTGTGTGTGTACGTGTGCATCTTCCATGTGTGTGTGAGAGCGTATGTGTGAGTATGTGAGCGAATGTATGTGTGTGCGAGCGTATGTATGTGTGTGAGCATGTGCTTCTGTGTGTGTGCGAGCGTATGTATGTGTGTGTGAGTGTATGTATGTGTACATGTACATCTGCATGTGTGTGTGAGTGTATCTGTGTGTGAGCATGTGCCTGTGTGTGTGTGCGAGCGTATGTATGTGTGTGAGCATGTGCCTCTATGTGTGTGTGCGAGTGTATGTATGTGTGTGTGAGTGTATGTATGTGTACATGTACATCTGCATGTGTGTGTGAGCATATGCCTGTGTGTGTGAACGTATGTATATGTGTGAGCATGTGTATGTGTGTGTGAGTGTATGTATGTGTGTGTACATGTGCATCTGCATGTGTATGTGAGCATACGTATGTGTGTGAGCATGTGCCTGTGTGTATGCGTGTGTGTGCATCATCTATGCAGGAACATATGCGTATGCAGGCCAGAGGTTGACATTGGGTCTCTGTCAGTTGCTTTTCCACCGTAGTTTTCGAGACAGCCTCTCACGCAGCCTTGAGCTTGCTGATTTGATTTCAGTGGCAGGCCCTGTTTCTTTCTCCTTGGTGCTGTGTCTACAGGCATGGTCCTCTGCGCCTCGCTTTTATGAGGGTGTTGGGGACCTGAACTCAGAATCTCGTGCCTGTACAGCAAGCACATTAGTGCCTATGCTGTCCCCCCAGCCCCCTGCAGCCTAGTAGGTGATGTCATCCTTCATTCACAGGCAGCTTTCTTCCAAATGTCTTGACTTTCAAAAATCTCACATGACTTAATCTATAATTAATTAATTAATAGTGTTTTGGGTTGGCATTTTTGATTTAGGGGCCATCAGCATATTTTTGACTGCCACTCCTTTGGTCCCCGTTCGGCCCCAGTGGTGGAGAATTTTCTTTTTCAGGTGGTAGTGGAGGAGCGAAGCTCATAAGTTATTCTAAGGTTAGAGAAGTTAGCATTTCAGAGAAGCCACGGTCTCTGGTGGGAGGAAGCCTTGTGAGTGAAGAGGAGGAAGCAGGCGATAGGGATGGAAGGGATGGAAAGGATGCCACTGGCTGCCTGGATACTGAGCCTTAGAAGGCTCTGGGTGCTTTTGTTGGAGGATGCTCTAAGCTCTCAGAGTTCTGAGGATTTGAACTTGGGCCTCACACCTGTGCATCAAGTGCTTCCCTGCACTGAGCTGTTGCCCAGGCCTCTCTGCCCCCAGTTTGTTTTATTTACCTTCCCTAAAATGCTCTCGCAGCAGGATGTCGTCATCGGACAATTCACCTGCTGTATGAGAATTGACCATTGAACCTGCAAGAACAGCATGATGGGAAACTAATCTGAGACTCATCTGGTCATTCAAAGTAGCAGATTCCAACCAAAGATGGCTAGAGACACAGCAGCATTCCGGAGTAATATGATACCTCCTGTCCCTAAGCAGGAAGAGACAAGCCACAGGCCTGCAGGGCCAGAAGAAAGGGCTCCGTGATCAAAGGGGAACTGGAGCCCATACTTAGACAAATGTTAGCGCCTCCCTGCCCAGGGCCGTGACCCTCTTTATTCATCACCACTGGGGAGGTGTTGTCCTCCCTGAAGGGGGACAGCAGTGGGAAAGAGGGTGCCCTTTGTTCTCTCAGACTGACATGAAGCAGGCACGACTGGGCAGGTTGTATGAATCCTTTTAACTTTTAGGATTTGTTCCTTAGCAAGGGGAGGAGAAGGCAGGTCTGGTGGAGGGATCCCGTCTGTCACTTCCAGGACCTGCTGGGGATCCCAGGGCCTTCTGTGGGGAGCAGACATCTATCTGTGGATACTGGATACAGCCAAGGTTGTGTGTTTGGTTGGGTTTGAGAAACAGGGTCGTGAATGGTAGTTTTAGTCCAAGCTCTTTGTGGATAGACGTGTACGGTCAGCAACCAGGACACAGACGGCTGCTCTCTAGACTGTTCCTGCTTATAGGCCTCGGTGGGCAGATGATTCAGGCTTCCTGTGTCTTTGGCAATCTGTTTTACAAGGACTTTGGCTCATCCACTGTGTGTGGTGACGGGTCAACGAGTGTCAAGTGTTCTGAGCGAGCTTCTCTGTAGGGCTGAGTCTGTAGGGAGTGTCAGAGTCCCTGTCTGTGACGAGCTCTGGACGCTCACGGCCACCACTGACTGTCCTCTGCCTGAGCTCTGCCCGCGTTGCCGTCACCATCTTTCTCTGGTCCCGCTTCGAGCCTGCCTCCTCTGGGAAACGCTTCTGGCCAGGCACCCTGGTCACGTCCACACACACCAAGCACCTGTCATTTGCTTCCCACACTCTTGATCCTGGGAGCGTTTTGCCTGGTCTCTCTCTGTCTTCTGCCCAAATTCCGCCTTAGACCTGAGCTCAGCCCAGGGCTCCTGGAAGGAAAACGGAATGAATTCAGCAAATGTCAGTCTTGGTACTAATGGTGCTTTTCTGGGATCAGTCCCAGGTTCTTTGTGGAATATTCCATGGTCTCCCTGTGATTTCAGGGGAAGTTTCTTGGTTCACTTGGTGTGAGTTTATTTACTTATTTATTACTATTTTTTCGTTGATTAGCAATTTGCTTGTGGAACATAATAGCAAATAAATATTTCTTTTTGATAAATAGATCAGGCTTCACAGGTTGTATGTGTCTTTTATAGCACCAAGCCATCTTGGAAACAGTCAGATTTATAAATCAGTGTTTCTGAAGGGAAGACACCAGCTCGCCACAAAGAGCCCGTTGCCTTGAGGAGCTGGAGGCTTTGCCCCACCCGCTCTTATTCTGGGCTTAATACTATAAAGTCTGTCTGTGGCTGTCCCCCACCCCAGAAAAGTCTCTTCCCCCAAGCTTTATCCTGCCTGAGTGTGGTCTAGCTCTCCTTGGATTCCACCCCTCTGACTTCCTTTGGGAGGGTTATGCCCTTAATACTGATTGTTTGTTGCCAAATTGTTTATCCTTCATAAGTCTTTTCTGGAGTTGTCCTTCTTTCACAGTATCCTGTGTGTGTGTGTGTGTGTGTGCGTGTGCAGGTGCTCATGGGATCTAAAGGTGTCAGATCCTCTGGAGCCGGATCACAGGTGGTTGCAAGCCTCTTCACATGGAGCTGGAAGCCAATCTAGAGAGCTCTGCAGGAGTAGTATGTGCCCTGAACCTCTGAGCCATCTCCCAGCCCTGAAGGATGCTATTTGTTCATTTTGTCTTCTTCTAAAGGAAAAATAAAAAGCTCAGGGAGTTTGAATGACTTGCTTGGGGCAAGTCGGTGGTCAGTGAGAGAGAGCGTGGAGCCCGCACTGCCCCCTCACAGAGAGAGCGTGGAGCCCACACTTCCTTCCTCACGCTCAGAGCCATCATGTTTGTCTACTCTCTGCTCAGGCCCCAGCTGTGGGGGTCCCTGCTCTAGCATCTCAGGTTCCTCTCACCTCTGCAAATCCTGGCTGTCTCAGCTCATGTCACGTTCATTCCCAGTGCTTCTCAACCTGTGGGTCACAATCCCCTCACAAGCCTTTATCTCCAAGAAATATTTACACCACGATTCATAACAATAGCAAAATTACAGTTCTGAAGTAGCAGTGAAATAGCTTTCTGGCTGGGGATCGCCACAATAGAGGAACTGTGTTAAAGGGTCGCATGTCAGGAAGGCTGAGAACAAGGTCTATTGGAACCCAGTCAAGTGACTGACGCACGGGTCTCTCCTCCTGTCTCATAGCTGAGTTTTGGTTTTCATTTTTGGAGATTTTGGCTTCTTTAGTTCCTTATATTCCGAGTTTTTATGTTTCTCCTTTGGTTTTTCAGGGCTCTGGCTGAGAAGTTATTCTGATAAACTTAGAAGGGTTGCAGCTATCAGGAAGGTTGAGAACCTCTGATTTAGGGTTTCATTCCTGAGTGTGTCCCTTTGGCTTTTTCCTGAATTCTTGCCACTCCTACCATTCCTTTTTTTACTATCCCATGATCCTGGAAACATGTGACACACACACACGCCCCCCCAATCATATCTGTTCTGTCCACACGGATATGTACATGATCTCGTGTATGTGTGTGCAGATGTTGCATTCATAGTTTTGTATAGTAGGACACACATTGTGCATGCATGCATATATGTGAACCCATGCATGCACACATGCATGCACACATGTACATGTAATGCTCCCGTGTGTGGGTGTGTATATGTCTATGAGTATGTATGTGTACTCATGCCCACAAGCACAGAGTGAATACAGTGTGCTCACATGCCTCCTCTCCTGTGCCCCTTTGTTCCGCGGGATTTGGAACACAGTTATTGTCCCTGCGCAGTCAAGATCCAAATGTGTCTGACAAGAGTCCCCCCTGGCTCTTTCTTCCATCATACTCTTTTGTCTGGGGGCACACTGGCTTTAATTCCTTGTGACCAGTCCCCCCCAAATTCAAGACGATTATCTTCAAAAGGTTCAAGCAAAGTTTGGGTGGGTGAAGAAGGAAGGAGACACACATATGAACCTTAGGATTGGCCTATTCTTTGTCAAGGACCTAGACCAAAGGTCCATCGGTATGCTCTCTGTGAACCCCACCGGACATACCCGCTTGAGCATCAGCTGCGGCCTCTGGCTCTTTCCTTCTGGAGCTGAGCACTTGGCAGAGATGGTCCAGGGACCTTTTGTTTCCCTACTTCCCTTGTCTGTCTGGTGACCTCATCTTGGCCGGACTCTCTCCTTGACAAAAGGCAGCTCAGGTGGGTCTCCTCATTGGTGCCTTGGTGTTGTTCTTTGTTCTGAAGACTTGGTTCCCTCCAGCACTGTCCCAGATCCCGTCTCCAAAGCCACCTAGTAGCATAGCCTGCTCCATCCTCATCTCCCCCACTCCCCAGGCCTTTTCAGTACAAAACGGTTTCATTTTTCTTTCCTTTTAAACATTTTTAACTGACACATCCTTTCACATGTTTCTTGGGTACCGAGTGATGTTTTAATAGGTGTGTACAAGGTGTGACGGTCAAGCTAGGGTAATTAGCACATCATTTCAAACATCATTTCCTTGTGGGAGAAGAGCCCAAAGCCTGTTTTCTACCTGCTTCCATCCACACTAGATTATCTTAACTTTTGTCACGAGCCAGGCCGTGGAACCAGATCTGGCTTCTCTGGTTTCGTACCTGTATCCTCAACCTCTCTCTGTGCCCTCCCTCCCCGAATCCTCCCCAAATTCTTGCAAAGGCTGTTCTGTCTCCTCTGTAGAGGAAGTCACTTCGTCTGCCTCCCCAAATGGTTTTGGGAACATTCAGTATTTATCTCCCCATGTTTGGCTTATTTCATTTATCACGCTACCTTTAGGTTACAGATGCAAAGGATAGAAGAAGTCCAGGGGCACCTGCATTGCCTGGCTGTCCATCACAGGCGGTGGACAAAATAACGTGGCGCACATACACAACAGCCATAGAAAAGAGTGGCAGACCGTCGTTTGTGGCAGCATGGATGAGCTGCCGGACACCGTGTTACATGAAATAAACCTTGTTCCTCTTTGAAGCCCTGCAGCCTAGGAAAAGTGACTTTCACAAACCAACACTGAACCGCATGGTCTCCTTGCCATGAGGACGCATTGTTAGTATTGTAAGATGGTGGGAAGATCTGCTCATTTCCCTCCTCTGTTGGCCGTTGGCACCACTCTTCCCCCAGGGTCAGTGAACACCCGGGGGGGGGGGCTAGCATGTTCCTAACACTAGGAAGAGAAAAGCGTAAAGGCTCCTTGGAAAAGATCATAGACTTTGTAGAGAAACTGCACAGAAACTCCAGGGTCCCCACTCACCTTCCCTTTGTCTACTTACGTATCTTGGGTAGCCGTAGCACCCTGTCTTAGTTGGTGACCTAGAACGAAGACATGGACATTGACTGAGGGCTGCAGTTGGCACTAAGTTTCCCGGCATCGTGAATTTCTGTGAGCCCTGTAGCTCTATGATGCCATGGATACAGCAGCACAGACCCACAAAGGCCGTTTCACCAGCACCCCAACGCCTCCCATCCCATCTTTAGATACTCCAGCCTCTGAAATGAAATGACCTATCTCGTGTTTGCACAGAGCCCTTGGCCGTCTCTCGATTGCTTGTAATGGCTAAGCCAGTGCAAACACTACGCACGTTAAGTTACACTGCCCGTCCACGACAAGGACAGCGTCTGGGTACCCTCCGCACAGGAAGTCTTTCTCCTCCCATATATTTTCAATCTGAGCTTGGAGAACTCCTGAATCCAGAGGGCTTGCTGTGATCAGGAAAAAGCAACATTAGAAAGCTGGACATGAAGGCAGGGGTGGGCAGCTGGGGCAGGAGCATTGCCACAAGTTCAAGGTCAGACTGAGCTACGTAGCAAGACACTTCCCCTTCCTCAACCCTCATTCCACCTCATCTTAAAGCAAGCAAACCAACAAAACATGCCTTCCCCCAAATTTGGACACGGGAGACCACAGGGAAGCAGTCTCCTTTCAAAGCAGGAAGTCGGAATAATGTCTGAGACGGCCAATGCTTCTGCCACCTCAGCAGTCAAGATCACTTGGTACCCAGGGACTTCCTGTCCCCACCGCTAGCCTTGGGACATCCTGGTAGTGAAGCTGGTTCCCGCTGGAATCATCTTGGAAGCTGAACAAGAGTATTATGGCGTGGCCGCTTGCTAGCTAGGTTTGTTCTCTCTGTTTTTCCTGGTGACTGGATTCGAGCGCTTCAGGAGAATTGTGCGTAGGAAGGTAGTGGCTTTGAGCTGGTTTTATTCTCCTTTTACCAAATAATTATATTTTATACTTCCTCTTGGTTTTATAAACTTTCTCTGGTTTCTGTAGCTATTTTTTCTTTTATAGTGTTTCTTTTCTGTGCTTGCTCTAATCATTACTGTTTTTTTTCTAGGCATTCATGGCCCCAGAATTGCTCAGCTTCAATTATTATTCTTATCAATTACTTTCTTTTTCCCCCCGACTCTTTAAGCTGTTTTTTTTTTTTTGTACAATATTTGTTCTGAACAATATTTTCCCCCTTTAATGCCTGACTGTGACTTCCTTTAGTCAGGGAGGCTTAATTTCACTTGAAGCAAACTGTGTCTTTGCCTTAGATTGAAATAGTGCCGTGCTGTGTAGTCAGTATTCACCGAGTCACACTTTGGCTGTTCCTGGCTCTCTGCTGTATGTTTGTCTGGGTGTTGGAATTACCTTAAGTGCTCGAGTAAAAGTGAGGCTCGTATAAAGCCGTGGTTATCTCTGGGAAAGAAGCCGTCCTTTGCAGGGTCTCTCTGGAAATCCCTGTCACCGACCAAGCCGTCGCTGTAGAAGACACATAACACTTGACTTGCGTCACCGATGACACTGCTGGGCTCCAGCATTCATCCTAAGACTATGGCAGAAGGGACGATGAAGACAGTGGACACAGCTTCTGCAAGAATGGCCCCAGCTGTGATGGCTTAGGGATTACACGGAAAACAACCCATTGAGTGGTTAATTTATGGGGGTTTTAAATGGGTGCCTATGGTTTAGGGTTTCAAGCAAATATTAACATCCACAGATACGCATTTCCACAGTGTTAGCTAGTGCTGAGACTCAGTGCGAGAGTTCCTGCAGAAGCGTGCAGGAACCCCAGCAGCAGAGGACAACCAGGTGTGCCATTGTAAATGTCTGGCTCAGGAAGGCTTAGCTCCCATGCAGTGACCCAGAGAGACTTCGGTTCTGACCTGACAAGTGGTGGTGACGCTGTTTCATGAGATGCGAGGTGGGGGTGTGTGCAGGTAATAATTCTAAAGTTATGGCTGGGTGTGGTGGTGCACACCTTTACTCCCAGAACTCGGGAAGCGGAGGCAGATGGATCTCGTGAGTTCCAGGCCAGACTGGTCTATGTAGAGAGTTCTGCGCCAGCTAGAGCTACATGGTGAATTATGTGGGTATTTGAATATATCGTCTTTTGTTTTTGTGGTGTTGGGGCAGAAACCAAGGCTCCACGTCACCTTACAGTCTGAGGTGATATTGCGATATCAAAGCTGAATATTAGCCAGCGTGACTTGGTGGTCCCATCACAGTCCTGAAAGCTGATATCACGTGCTTCCAAAACCCTGATCCAAGGGAGGTCCGCCTATTGGGAAAGCGGGTGGGGCTGCCTTACATTTAGGGTGACCTGATATTTGGGTACTTGTGTTGTCTTTTCAAAACAGTGTCCAGTGAACCGTGCGTAGTTTCGCTTGAGCTGAAGATGTCCGGACTTCTCCCCCAGTTACGTGTGCATTCAGAGGGCATTACATATTTATATTCTCTAACTTGGTGTTACCACACCCCTCGTCCACATGCCAGGCCTCAAGGCTCCCAGCAGCCTTCTGATCTTGAACTCACTGACCACCCCCCTCAGCTGACTTCCTGATTCTTCCCATTCTAACCCATCCTTGGTGGATCTGAGGAAGCGATCTCCCGGCTCTCTCCTGCCCAGACCTGCTGCAAATGACTGGACCCCTCAGAGACCTGTGCACACGGATTTGATTTGATTTTTGTTTCTCCTGTTTTCTACCCTGGCCCTGGCCAGTCCCATATCTCTCCCGAGCTTCATCTCCTAGTCATGCTGAGTTGAGAATTGGTTACTGGCAGGCCACATCCTGCCTCAAGCTTGACTTGCAGAGTATGGGTATTGTTATTTTACACGCAAGTTTGCTGACGGTATTTAAAAACTGAGACCAAATCAAGACTTCAGGCTTTTCACAAAATGGGCGTGCTGGCAGCACAGGAACTGGGCTATAGGCAACCGTCCCTGTTGAGTGGGACATTGCTGCCCTGTTTGGTGATGCTCATCTATTCAGGGACATTGCCGTAAGGTGCCAGCCACCATTTGTGCTTCATTATGATGACACTGTTAAGTTACCCATAATAGACATAAGAAAGAGAGTATTTATTGTCTGATTTCTCTATTCCTATGTCGGAAAATTAAATCAGGACCAAACATAGTAGACGATGTATAAATGTGTGTATATATACACACTTATGGAAAAGTATTATTAAAAAGATTTTTAAAATTTTGTGCGTATGAGTGTTTTGCCTGCATGTATGAATTTACACTATGTGTGTGCACTCACAGAGCCGTAGGAGGCCAGGTCTTGGATCTCTTGGAACTAGAGGTATAACCAGTTGTGAACCACCATGTGGGTGCTGGGAACCAAACCTGGGTCCCTTGCAAGAGCAGCAGGTGCTGTGACTTGCTGAGCCATCTCTCCAGCCCCTAGAAAAGTACTCTTCATTAATGTTCAGCGTATGTCTGAGTCAGTGTAAAATTCCAGAATTTGTGTGTTGACTGAGACGCTTCTGAGATGGCTCATATATACACACATTCGTACAAATACACATTTTGCTTCGGAAACCCAGGAGGGTTTCTCTTTGGTTTAATTTTGTTTTGTAGTGGTGGGGATCGTGCACATCAGCCAGTTACCACAGCTCCAGACCCCAAATGATCTCTTTGCTAACCTAGCTTCTCTCTGTGTTAGTGACTGACTACCTGCAGTGAACAAGGGTTCCCTGGTACAGTGGAGAGAAAGGCAGGCCTGTTCCCCGCCCGGTAGGAGCTTACAGTCAGCTTGCACAGCTCTGAGTCTCCCACTCAGAGGGCTCTACTTGCTTTTTGCCTCCAGCCTGTCACCTCCGTGCCAACGAGTGACGTCACCTACCATCCAAGGGGCATTCTTCATTCCAATTCCCTTTGCCATGTCAGCTTAGCATCCACTCAGGCATGGCACCAGGGATTAGGAGGCTGACATCTGTGAAATCCATTATTCCACCTGTGATAACATCTGTTTGCTAAATAGATTAAATTATTATCATCTGCCAACGTGTGGTGACATTTACAGGCTAAGCGTGGAGGCCCGTGGAGGCTGTGGAATGGATTTATTAAATCAACTTTCAAGTTCTATTTATTTTACTTATGTTGCTTTATTGATAAGAGGCAGGGGAGGGTGGACCATGGCATGTGTGGAGGTCAGAGGATAACTTGCAGGAACTGGTTCTCTTCCTCCATGTGGATTCTGGGGGTTGAACTTGGTGGTCATGCCCGGTAGCGAGGGCCTTTGCTCCCTTAGCCCGCTTGGCCCTGTTTTGTTTAAGCTCCTCCCCAGATTCACTGGTGGCTCTAGCTGGTGCTCTTCAGTGTCCCCACCCCGGCCCCGAATCCAGAACTGTGGTTCTCAGGCGGCACCTGTGTGAACTGTTGTGTCCCTACGTTTACTAACTGATTTATTCCTTGGTCTCAGTTATGTTTAACATTCAGATTTGAGGTCCATTCTGGAAACGGCTCATCTCTTCTGCCCCGTTTCACTCTGGATTCCTTTAGTATTTTATGCTCAGTGGCAACGAATTATGTCCCATCTTATAAATCTTTACTCCATGGCCAGGTTTCGGCAGAGAGTGTGAGGGTGGTTCCAAGTGGTCCTCCAAGCTTTCACGTCCTCCAGGAACGAAATGTCACTCTGTCCTTCCAAATGTTTATCTGAAATGTATGGTTTTGTTTGTTTCAGAGACCTGAAGATAGAAAATTTGCTACTAGATGAAGACAACAACATCAAGCTGATTGGTATGGCTCTTCTTTTTTTAAGATTACCCCTTAAATGTCGTGCTCCTGATTATTAACTTTGGAAGTTGTCCGAAGTCAAGATTTCCATATTACCCCTTGTACTTCTAATGTCTAATAATAGTTTTGAAATTAATTTAACAGTTTATTTAGATAATAAATTAAAAGTATTAGGAAGATCAAAAGTAGTGTCATTTGATAGTGAAATGAATTTTATACTTCCAAGTAAATATTTGTTGGCCACATATTTCTTTGGACTTTGTAAACTTCTTATATGTGCCTGTGGTATATGTTTGGTGTATGCATGCACACACGTGTGTATGTGTGTGCACACGCACGTGTGCATATATGTGCATGCATGTGCACATGAGTATGGAGGGCAGAGGCCAGGAGTCTTCCTCAGTCTCTTCCCACCTTATGTTTTGAGACAGGGTCTCACTGAACTCAGAGCTCACCCAGCTGATTAGGCCGTGAGGCCAGGGAGCACCAGGGACCCTCCTGCCTCTGCGTCCTGAACAGCGGAACTGCAGACATGTGCCACCATGACCAGCTTTTCCCTTGGGTGCTCGGAACCCAAACTTGGGTCCCTTTGTAGACGATCCTCAACTTTTAAAGCATTGTGTTTTTAAGTGTGAATTAGCAAGAAAATGTATTGTTAGTAGTAGAAAATAGTTTGGCTCAGCAACATTGCCCATAGCTTCTTCATATCTTATTACCCTTTACTGTGTATCTGAGGATGCCCCAGGACAAGGAAGGGCGAGAATAGCTTTTCCTTTTCCGTAGAATCTCATGCAAACTTTGCAGCAGGCTGGGTGCTGTGAAGAGAGGGGCCAGCAGGGGGATGGCTAGAACCTGGGTCCGCTGAAGGGAAGCTGCAGGACTTTAGAGGTTGTGACTTCCCCGTGGCTGTTCAGGAAGAACTGGGTTATTTTTGCTGGTGATGCTCTGCTTGTGTGTAGTTGCTCTTGGCTGTCAAAGTCCACATCCAGCCATGAGGTAGCCAGCGCCAACTCTCATTTCTCACTTTTCTTTCTTCTCCTACTTCACACGCGAGACCCACTGGCATCTGGGATCCCACTCAGTGAGGGATACGCTGCTCCTGGGCTGAGGGACTCCAGCCGGCTTTTCTGCGCGATTGATTAGGCCTTCTGACAGGTGGTGATGGACTGGTTTACCCGTTAGTGGAAAATTAACAGTTCCGAGGAAACCAATCTTCCCCACCCAAAAAAGGCCCTTTAAGGACCTATTTTTAGCAGGTGATTTAGAGCACACCAGTGATTTTCTTTTCGTTAAATTGCTTTGCTGTTTTCACCGTGAATGCCCTGAGAGCCAGACACAGAAGCCATGAACAGAGGCCCTGCCGGAATGCCTGCAGGATGTCTTCTGGTCAAACTCTCTGGGATTTCTGGCCTTTAACAAAAGAGCCTCTTGGAGGGTAAGGGCTGGAGGGAGGGCGATTCCACCCATCCATGGCTAATGTGTGATTTGTCTTTGGAAACTGTAGTGGTGGCAGTGACAGAGATGTTTTAACAGCAGAGACCCTGAGAGAACAACCTTGGTGAGGGCCGACTGACGTCACAGTAAGAGCGCCAAGAATTCGCGTCCATCTTGTTGATAAGGCCCCCCTCCAGCAGAGCGCCTGGCCTGTGGAGAGTTTCCAGGTCCTCCCAGGGCACTGTCCACACTGCAGTTTCCTCACTCCTTCACCTGGGTGCCTTTTCTTTCTGTCAGGCTGTAGCCCTAGGTGACCCCTTACAAATCTGTCCCGTCGTACAGCAGCACTGCAGAAGACAGACCTCTCTGTTGACGAGGAATTCCCTCAGAGCAACCTATCACGGTGACGCTAGGCCAGTGGTCACATGGCTGCTGTATTCACAGTGCTGAGGGTTTCTCGTTGAAATAGCAGGTGCTTTTAGAAGTAGCCAGAGATTGGCTGAGGAATAAACTCTCTTAGAGGAATCTCACACAGACACCATGACCACAGCAACTTTCCACGCACGCACATTTCAGAGGTTTAGTCCGTTATCATCGTGATGGGAGGCATGACAGTGTGCAGGCAGACATGGTGCTGGAGAAGGAGCCGAGAGTTCTTACATCTTGACCCACAGGCACCAGGAAGTGGTCCGAGACACTGGGCGTGGCTTGAGCATATATGAGACCTCAAAGCCCGCCTCCACAGCAACTCATTTCCTCTAAGATCACACCTACTCCAACAAAGCCTCACCTCCTAACAGTGCAACTCCCTTTGGCGGCCATTTTCTTTCAAATCACTCTAGGCAGGCTGAAGGGACGGCATACCTAAGCTAGAGCCTGGAATTCTCTTCTCAATGAGTATGACGATTGCTTTTGGGAGGTCAGGAACCTCTCTCTTCACTTTCTTGGGTTCTCACCTCCTGGCTGGTAACCATGGGGATAACACCCAGTCAGGTATTTCAAGTCAAGTCTGTAAAAAGACAAATTACATCTAGTTGTTCAGACCAGATTTGCCTTTGAGAGTCTCGCAGTCCTGACCATAAATCATTGAGAATACCCTGGCCTGCTCTGCGTGCATGTTGCGTTTATAGCAAAGGAAAGAAATGACAGGAAACAAGCAGGAGCGAGGCAGAGTGAAGCTGATTGGTTATAGTTCAGAGCGGCCTTTCATGAGCGTGGCTTGAACAACTGACCCACCCAAGGCTCCGTTCCTGTGGTAAGAGGAGTTGCAGTTCATTTACCTGTCACGGTAGGTCATAGTTCACTATGCAGGGAGGTGTCTTCCATCCAAGCTCAAACTACACAGTGCCATCTTTGGCCAAATTGAACTGGGCAGTAAAGGATGGGCCAAGCCTGCTGGGAAAAGACCTGGTGTCAAAAGCCAGGATAGACAATTGTGAGGAGGGAAGCCCTGGTTACTGGGTATTTCTTAGTCTCTTCCTTCTGTCACCTCCCAGTTCATTCATGACTTAAATGATACTGTAAATGAAAGTCACATCGTCCTAGCCTAGAAGGTAGCCAGTTCTTATATTTAGCCTGCTTCCCTCAAGGGGAAGTGTCTGCAGCTCTCTAGCCCCTGGGATGGCAGTGTGGATCAAAGGTCTTTCCTAACCCTTATTATTACGATGTTAACTTGAAAGCCCTTTGAACCTCTTCCCTTCAAAGGATTTATTTAGGTGTTTTTTAAAAGAGGATTATAGCTATTATCATTTCTTCTTAATAGTTTCCCTGTTTTTGAAATCATTTGGTTTAAATAAACTTGCTTCAGCCATGTTTCAAATTAGCTAGAATTATCAAGAATAAGATTTTTGATTCAATCATATATTTTTCTTCTTAGAAGAAGAAAGAAAGAGAAGAGAAAAAAAGAGAGAGAGAGGCAGCCGAATGTTTGCAGGATGTTCCCCCACCAGGGGGGATAACTCCAGCTTAGATGAGCTGTGAATATTCACTGGGGCCTTCTTTTGAGATTTCATTTTGCAGCTCTCAGAAAATTGAGTGATAATTAGCTTATGTATTTACCAAATCTAATTGAGGCCGACCTATCTGACATTACTGGGAGGCAAATTTCTCTCTGGTTTCACCATTCTAATTATAGACATACGTGTAAAATTTTAATAACCATAATTATGAATGTGAAATATTCTGCCCTTTATTTCTCTACAATGTCTTTAAAATCAAGTCTTCTTGGCCAGATAAAGACAACTTTAAATGCAGGTTCTGCCCTGCCGCTTCCCAAATCCTGAACTAATTTATCTTCTTGGAAAACTCTTGAGATAAGGCCAGGCTCTGTTTCCTAGCTTGCCCGGGACAGTGGACGGTACTATGGCCTTTTATCTGATAGATCTGATAGATCAGATGAGGGGGAAGGGAGGAGGTGCCCAAAAAGACTCCGCCCTTTGCGTTAACAGAGCCCCCGTTTGAAGTCAGGGATGGTAATGCCTCCCGACGTTCCTTTATTGTATAAGATTGTTTTGGCTATCCTGGTTTTTTTGTTTTTTCCATATAAAATTGATTATTGTCTTTTCCAGATCTGTGAAGAATTTTGATGGGATTTTGATGGGGATTGCATTGAATCTATAGATTGCTTTTGGTAGAATTGCCATTTTTACTATGTTGATCCTACCAATACAAGAACAAAGGAGATCCTTCCATTTTCTGGTAACCTCATAAATTTCTTTCTTCAAAGACTTAAAGTTCTTGTCAAATAGATCTTTCACTTCCTTGGTCAGGGTTACCCCAAGATATTTTATGCTCTTTGTGGCTTCTCACAAAAATCATGAAAGGTGATGCTTCTCTGATTTCCCTCTCTGTTTCATTATCCTTAGTGTATAGGAAGGCAACCGATTTTTTGGAGTTGATCTTGTATCCTGCCACATTACTAAAGGTGTTTATCAGCTGTAGGAGTTAAAAAAAAAAACAAAAACAAAAACAGAGCCCACGTTGACCTGAGGAATGGTAGCTTTGCCTTTAATCTTGGAAATTCAGAGACACATTTTTCTGGAACCACTGTGTGTTTGGGCTTCTAACAAGATAACTTTTCTTAAAACTTTGACTCCCGGCAGCACTGCCACTCTGTGGGCCGAGCTCCGGACTGCACAGCAGGTGTTCTGAAGCCAAGAGGCGTGGGCCCCTCCTGCTAGTGCTCCCGCCCCCCCTAGCTCGTGCGCTGCAGTATCTACTGGGGTCTGGGAACAGGGCCCCTCACCTTCATTGCAACAGATACTCTCTCAGATGGGAGGCTAGCCATCCTCTGTGTTCAGACAGCCTTTTTTTTTTCTGGTGTTTTCTTGTGGTACCTAGTTGGGCAAACTTGACCAAAGGGGAAGGGAATGGTCAGGTGAAGGTAAACATGAGGGGACAGGAGGAGGGGGACAAGTGAAAACAATCCAAACAAAGACAAAAGAAGAGAAAGGTTGGTGTTGGAACAACTTTCCTGGTGGTTCTTCGGCTAGATCCCTGAGGGTTCGGTATTCTTCGGAGCCTGAAAGAGCCCATGGGGTTCTCTTTGAACAAGCTGTTCGGTTATACAGCCCACTGCCATTAAGTGTTAGGGAGCTCTTCTGTGTCGTCATCGCGACCCAGGGTGTGCAGGGTGTGCAGCCCAGTTTTCTCCTGGGCTGTTTGTCATTTCTCTTCCCTATGGCTTTTGTGGTGGGTGTGCACTTGCAGGTGGAGCCGAGCAAAAGGCGGTCATGAAAGGAGACAGAAATGGTGCCAATGCAGAAAGTACGGGGTGTGGTCGCAGCCTCTTCAGATCTAATCTCTGGCCTGCCCTGAAACTTGGGAGTCTTATGCCTGTGGGTTCGGAGCTCAGCATTTGCAGTGCAGTTCAAAGGATGGCCCAGGATCTCAGTCCTTCAGTCTGAGATCAACAAAGATTGAGGAAGATATCGGGGGAGGGAAGAGCACTAACAGCTCCCTAATTACCCTCGAGATGCAGTATCTTTAGATCAAAAGTGAAGCCTTCACAGAACTCCTAATAGACCCAGAGTAGCTGTGAGGCCCATCCGGGCTTTCCTGCAGGCCTCCCAGATGCCTTCCCATCTTAGAACAAAGCAACGCCATGAGGTCACTTAGTCTAGTTGGCATCGCCAGCCTGCTGCATGTTCTTTCTCCAGCCAACACGCAGGGTTGTTTAAACAGTCCTCCCCCGCCCACCCCCAAATTACAGTATACCTCTGGAAGGAATTTCTCAGAGACTTTCATGAAAGAAACCGAGCTGAAGAAGGCAGCCATAAGTGGCCAGAGATGCAGACGGCCAGCCGCAGACAATCAGTCACCGTTCGGGTTCTCCCCAAAGGCCACCAGGCAGCCAGGATCTCAGCATGCTCTCCGTTCCTGCCTCAGTCCTAGAAAGCTAACAGTCTCTCTTCACCCCAGATGACTCATTTACAAGGCTCGATAGAAATATGTTTTGGCTCCTCACACTGTTAGGTCTAGCCGGATTGTGCAGCGAGGGCTGATGTAAGATGTTCCACCGAAGCAAGGGAGCCACCACCCGGCACGCCTTTGTCTTGAGAAGTCTAGCAGGGGTTATGGTTTGCAGCTGGCAGGTTTCCTGTTGGATGCTAAATTATGTGTTAGCCTGAGAGAATGTTTCCTTTTCTGCTTTTTTTCCCTTCTTCTTTCCTCCTCGTTTTAGCAATTTTCTAATTCAGAGTTCGTGTTTGTCTTCTTGTCTCTACAGATTTTGGTCTGAGCAACTGTGCGGGGATCCTGGGTTACTCGGACCCATTCAGCACACAGTGCGGCAGCCCTGCCTACGCTGCTCCGGAACTGCTCGCCAGGAAGAAATACGGCCCCAAAATCGATGTCTGGTCAATGTGAGTTACCCAGCTTGTAAAAGTCGGTGTTGCCTCCTAAGGTCTCTCACTATCTGATGAGAATGTACCTACTATGCCGGGGTCTCACCAATGATTCTCGGAGCCCACCCTCCTTTTTTCTTTCCAGACTTTTCTTCCTAAACTTTCAAAATGGCATTTACAAACATTTCACTGGGGAGTTGGGAAAAGCGCAAAGTCTAGCCTTCACAGACTTCCACTGGTGTTCTGTGAACCACCCAGGGTGTATGTAAACCTTTTCATAAAGCCAGATCTGAAATTACAGCTACCCAAGAGGCCAAGGCAGGAGGATCGCAAGTTCAAGGCTGAGTTTAAGGTCCCATGGGCAACTGAGTGAGACTCTGTCTCTGTATCACAAGGAGAGAGAGGATGGAAAGGCAGCTAGTGCTGAAATCCTGGCTTAGTGTATGGTAGGTTCTAGGTTTAATCACCTGTGCCACGAAACTAAACCAAACCAACACATGTGCTCATGTACACACACACACACCCCAAGCCAAATCAGAAACACAGGCCTATGGATATACATACACAGATACACATCACATACATACACCACACAAACACACACACTACAAACTACACACACATGCCAAACCAAACCAACAAACACATGTGCACTTGCAGTACATGTGTACATATACCACATGTACACACCATATAAATAGACAAACAATACATACCCCCACACACATCACATACACATACCCACACACACATCACACACACCCCACATCTTCACTAAAACAAAATCAGACAAACAGACCCTACCATAGTTCCGAAGCATGAGCTTTAAGTCCATCTGCTGCGGCCTACCTCGCCCACCTCTTTGCACCGCCTGGTTCCGCACCGCCAGTTTGGCTTCTCTCCCATCTTCCCACCTGTCTTTCCTTTGCCAGGATGCTGTTCCGGCTCTTTATCCAATCTCAGTTCCGGCTTTCCTCCAGCAGACCCTTTGTGGACCTGCCGTGTTCCCTGCCGAGGGCCCTTGTGCCCCCTCACTTTAATTTCCCTGTATGCCTGCTGCTGCCGTTCACTCTCCCATTTGTGAGCCCCTTCACTGTCTCCTCCAGACTCTTCACAGTCTTGGGACAGCTGGGGAATTCATTAACACACCATTGAAGAAATGAAAGACTGTGGAAGCCCCAGATGCCAAGGGACATTTCAAGGGTGTTGTGTCCTGTGGTGACGGGGAGGTGACCAAAGGGAAGGTGGAGTCAGGGAGCAGATGGCAGTTTGCTCCTTGAGGTCAGGCTCCTAAGGAGATGGACAAGATTGTGTTGCTCCAGGTGTGACCACACGAGCTGATGCCGGCATCTCCTGCGCGTAGCCGGTGTGTAGAGGAGGGCACAGGTCCAGGCTCCTCTGCCGCCTTGTGCTAACTCTGACCCAGAGTGAGTCGGTTATCCACATGGAGATGAAAGCCCAGGCCGAGCAAGGCTGGGTTTTGTTCTTGGCCTTTTTGCCAAGTTGTTCGGCCAGGGGAAGGAATTCATATTTAGCAACCGCTGACACCCTATCTCTCAGTTCCATGACTAAGATAAAGGGCTGTGCTCCTCAGGGAAGCTTCTTCCCCCATTTCCCATGGCCGCCAGCTCTCCGTCTGTCTAGAAGCGAGGACTCTGTGTCTGTCTGGAAGTGATGGTGACAGGTGACACTGGAGAAGAGGAGGGGAGATGATGTCCGGCCACAATGCCTGGGTGCGTCAGAAGCCTTGTCTGCTGCCAGTGACCAGCGGGCTTCTCCCACTCATCCAGCACGGACAGGTCCCTCCTGGCATTCCTCGGCGTTTCTGCGTTCGTGTTCACTTGGTGAAATTATTCTCCCCAAGAAGATAACGCATAGCTGTAGGTGCTCAGAAAATCTCTACGGCTCCGTGGTGAGCAGACAAGGGAGCAGGGCATGGAAGGTGTAGAGTTTCATTCGTGCCAGAAGAGTCCCCGGAACAAGATGGCAAGCCGCAGCACCCAAGACCCAATGAGTACTTTCGTGTCTCCTTTCCTTGTGCCTCAGTGGGCAGAGCCGATTGCATGGCTCAACCTTGAGCCGGGAGAGACCTTCTCTCCTGCTTGCTTGGGTATAGCCAGCGTCTGTGACTCGCTTGCCTCCTTCTGTGACCGAGTGGTGTCACCCAGTCCCCACTTAACCTTCCGAAGCCCCAATGCCCCCGGTTGAGGTATTTGGTGATGGCACCTTTGGGATGTATTACTTTCAGATGTAGTGAAGAAGGCGGAGTCCACGCTGCTATGGGTGTCCTTCTGAGAGGCACAGAGAACTTGTGTTGTCTGTGTGCCGTGTGAGGTCACAGGACAAGGAGGGAAGGAGGGAGGCTCTCTCCTGAACCCAACTGTTGTGTGATCTTGATCTTAGACTTTCGGCCCCAGAACTGTAAGACAGTATCTATTGTCTGAGTTCCCCGTTCTGTGGTAGTTTGTCACGGTAGCCTGCGTTGGCCAGCTTTCCATTGCTACAGCCGAATACCAGAGATGACAAGCGCATGAAGAGCAATGGTTTATTTTGGCGAGTACCTCTGAAGTTTTCAGTCTGTGATGGATTGACCTCATTGACCGGGGCCTGTGGTGAGGTGCGGCACCGGGGACGGAGCCTGCGACAGGGCAGACCTGCTGGGGTTACAAACCAGGGGCAAAGAGACAGTCCAACTTCCCTTTCAGAGCATGTACTAGCTGCTTAAGGATTTCCGCTAGACCCACTCCTAAAGACCCCACGTCTTCTCCTAATGCCTTCAGAAGCACACAAACCTCTGGTGGAGACTTGCCCATCCCACAGCGCAGACCAGGCTGATGAAGACACATACCTGCCTACAAGTCCCCGGTAAAAAGGATGCAGTGTCAGGCAGCCTGGGGGCAGACACACAGCTGGATGAAACTGAGACAGCAGGGTGGGGGTGGGGGGCTTTAACCTGCTCTTGAGAGCTGAGTGAAGCCGCCGGCCAGGTAGGGGAAGGGGGGCGGCTCCAGGCCGTGTACGGCTCAGGAACTGCTGGCATCTGAATACTGCCTGCTCTGCAGGTCCTGGCGAGAGCAAGAAACTTCAGAGCCTTCGTTAGAAGATGGATTTTCCACTACCTTGGAGTCCTCTGTCTCGGGGAGGGATTAGGTTTCTGTGTGGTACCCACGGCTTTGTTGACAGAATTGGGAAATAGAAAACCCAAAGAGAATTTAATTCAACACTGCTTAAGATGAGACGGGAAATGGAGCCACTGGCGCCCTGCTCTAATACCGTCATTACAAAATGCCTCTTTTTGTTTTTAATTGCTGTGAAACAGCATAGTAAGGAATTGACTTCTAAAATCAAAAGCAAATATCCCTCTCCAGAGGATTTTGAGCCTGCTGGATGGCAGGGACCAACTCCGAAGCTTCTGAGGCTGGTGAAGTAGAAACCAGCCTGTTGCATAGGAAGGCTTGGAGAGTGTTTGAGACAGCTGGAGCATCCTTCTGGTAATGTGAGCATTAGCGGTGCAAAAGGGGATGGGGGTCCTGGGGCGCTCGTCCTTGTCAATGGTGTCATGTTCAGGACCATTTAAATCATCCTTAAAACCATGTTCACCTTTCTCCGTCACTTCACTCAGAGGTCTTATATGCTCACACATGTGCACGCGCGCGCGCACACACACACACACACACACACACACACATTCGTTCTCTCCCCCCTCCACCCCTTCCCCTTCTCTTCAGCGAACTTTGAGATTTTAGACACGAAACTGTAATGGTCACTTTAGTACATCAAACATTTATTATTGCTTCTTGCCTTTTCCTCAGAGTGGCATGCATTATGATTAGAAAATAGCGTTAATGCAGACATCTTTTTAATTGAAGAGAATTTAACTTCAAGACTATTACAACACTTGCTCGAGAACTTCAGCGAACCTTTAAGGGTTGGAATGGACAGCAAGAGTCTTGTCCCCCAGGAGATGGAGGAAGCTCCGTTCTCACAGCACAGTGGCTTGTCCTGGTGGCTGTGCAGCCTCGGGACCTAGTGCAGAGTCGTGCACAGACATGGTGCCCCGCCAACCCCATGACCCCAAGCTTCCTGAACCCTTCTTTCGCTGAATTCATGGGAGGGACCTGTCTTTTCCGAATTCCTTTGGGTAGATAAGTTGGGCAAGGGGTACCATGTTGTTCCAGCTTATGTCTCCACAGAACACGGTGTTCAGGAAGAGAATGACAAAGCCGGGCTGTCATTTATGGAATGACACCAGATGCTCTCCCCTCCAGGCAGGGGTCACAGACAGAAGGATTTTCTTTGTATTCATGATAAAAGCTGATGAGGAAGGTGCAAGGAGAACTGTGTTCATTTGGGGAAGCTGAAGGCTTTTGACTTTTGAAAGAGAAATTCCGTGCTGGCCGGGTGTGGTATACTTGCCCCCAATCCCAGTGTTCAGGAGTCAGGGGCCGGAGGCATCTGAGGCTATCCTGGGCTACATAGTGAAACCTCATTTCAAAGACGAAGCCTCCTTCAACTGGTATTTCCCTGCCTTTGCAGCTAGCACATTTATTGAAATAGAGCAGGGAAGGGAAAGGAAAAAACACCTTGAAATCCACTAGACTTATTTTCCTGCCAAACGCAGACCATTTAACGGAAGAGGGCCGAGACGGGGGCTTTTTCAGATGGATTCAGGATTCCTCCTTTCCTATCAGGACTTCTTTTGGGAGTTGTTGCTGAAAATTGATGCAGAAAGACACATGCAACCTTCAGGTGGAGGGTTAAGTTTAGATTCTTCACGGTAGTTCCTTTCTTGTAGAACCGTGCAGAACCAAGGTGTGCTTGGTTCCCCTCACTGTCTGTGTGAGCTGGGTGGTTGCCGAGGCTGCTGGCCACATGTCCCCAGGACTAGTGACCTCACCCTCCACCTGCTCAGGCAGAGCTCATATTCGCTCTTTCCTTGAGTCTGGGTAGTTTTGGTGACTTCTCCAGGGAGCAGCGACTCAGTGTCCTTCTTCTTGGAGGAATAATAATGAATAATAATGATAATGATAATAATAAAATATTCCTCCAGGGAATATTTTAATGTGTCGGACTGACTGTCAGGACCAGCACTTGCCTTCTGACTCAGTACCGAAGGTTCCACACCTTCTCCACAGGGCCCCTTTCCTTCTTCCAGCTGCCCATCACTGCCACTGGTTCCTTCTCTTTCGACATCAGACCGTTGTGCAATGTTCTTTACCCCGTAGGCTTTCCCACCCTGCAGTGGCTCCCTGCATGTCCTGTCGGTTGTGAAACCAGCCCTGTTGGATTGCTGCTCTCCCCCGGCCCTGTCTCTGTAATCGCTGGCTCTCTTCAAAGCTCTCTTGGAGTTGTAGAAGTTCCGTGTCTGCCGCAGAGAACCCAGGAAACCCCTGGGCCATATTTCAAAAGGCTTTTCAGGAAATTCTGAGCGTGTTTGGAAACTCTGCCTGATTCTATGGGATTACAGGCTTTATAAGCCGCATTCCACATCTCCCTTGGTATTCTCGCATGCTTGTGAAATGTCAGAGGGGCTGCCTCTCTCTTTATCCACCTATTAAAGATGGATGAAAATTCTAGGGGAGAGGAGTTAAGATGCCCAATCTGGTGCGTCTTTTAACCTCTCCTAGGGCTATCCAGTTATTAATGTGGGTTTCCATCGTCATTTCCCAAAAACAATTGTATTTCTTATTGTTGTTTTGTTTTATTTAAAAAGATGAGGGTTTTTTTGTTCCTTTTTGTTTTTGTTTTTAATGTGACAACAAAGAAGATTTATTTGGTGTTTAATTTACTCCAGATGCAGCACTCAACTCTTCCTATGGTTTCAGTTATTTGGCCTTCGTGCTTGGGATGAAGGGAGAGGAATCTCTCAACGTCTGTGAGTTTGTAATGGATAATAATCCATAATAACTGGAAGCCTTTTGGTAAGGCAGTCACGCTCTTGCTTGGAGTTCCCTGGCGCCGTCTTGAACACAGTATCTCTCATCATTATCTGTGGTCCAAGGTATGTAAGGAGGAGACAGAGACCAGTGTGCTATGCAGTCACACAGGGAGCTGGTGCTTTGTTTTGTTTTTGGTTGTTAGTTCTTATTCTTTGAAGCCAACTGGTGATAAGGAGTCAAGTGATTTTCTGCCTTCAGGTCACCCACAAGAAACTTTTGCAATAGTTTCAGAGTTTCTCTTGGTTCAGACTTCCAACAAATCCCTTCAACAGGGTCCTTCCCCAGCACACAGCATCCTGGCCTTCAGCCGGGTCCTTCCCCAGCACACAGCATCCTGGCCTTCAGCCGGGTCCTTCCCCAGCACACAGCATCCTGCCTTCAGCCGGGTCCTTCCCCAGCACACAGCATCCTGCCTTCAGCCGGGTCCTTCCCCAGCACACAGCATCCTGCTGCTGGAGGCTTCCTATAGCACTCAGAGCTTTCTACCTGTGACAAAGAAGCCACACGTCCCCAGCAGATGAGCTATGGCACGAAAGGTGACAGGGCAGTGTCTTCAGGCTCGAGTGTTGTATGCTGCCCTCTGAGCCGAAGAACATGCGACGTCTTCACATGTTGACTTAGGTATTTCTCTGGTTTGTTTAAGTGTTATGAGCACATAAATCCAGAATTACATATCAATAAATGTGTGGCCTTGTATAACTAAAACGCCCAAACTAATTACATTCTAGTAACTCAAAGACACAGGAGCCCCAGCGTATTCCAATGAGGACACTAACATAATGCAGTGGGGCCAGTGCTGAAGAGGAGCTGGATTGCGGTGTGTAGTCTGTGTGGTCCTCCCCGGCAGTCCTCCCCGCCAGTCCTCCCTGGCAGTCCTCCCGTCAGACTCACTATGATGGCTTGACTCTCCTACCGTCTATGTTTTATCCTCCCAGTGGATTTTAAAGCAGAGTGCATTCAGAGAGTTAAAAAAACATCATTATTGCACTTAAGTACATTTGTGTATGGTGTGTGTGTGTGTGTGTGTGTGTGTGTGTGTGTGTGTGTGTGTGTGTGTTAGAGAGAGGAAGGGAGGGAGGAAGGAGGTTCACATCTCAGTGGCATGTGGAGTCAGAGGACATTGCTGTGGAGTCATTTCTCTCCTTTAACTTCTACAGGCATTCTGGCACTCACACGCACTTCACCAGGCTTGCCTGGCCAACACTGATGCCTATTGGATCATCTCACTGGCCCCAGTGGGATTGTTAAACCACACATGACAAGGCCTGGTCTGGGAGTTTCTGACTCTGAGTCTGGAGCCGGCCGGGAATGTGTACTTTCAAATGTTCAGGTGCTGCTGGTGTGCGGAGTGAGGGACACACTCCGGGAGGCTGTGTTCAGGCTGTGTTGGTGTGCGGTGGGGAGGGACACACTCTGGGAAGCCATGTTCAGGTGCTGCTGGTGTGCGGAGTGAGGGACACACTCCGGGAAGCCGTGTTCAGGCGATGATGGTGTGCGGAGTGAGGGACACACTCCGGGAAGCCGTGTTCAGGCGGTGCTGGTGTGGGGAGTGAGGGACACAATCCGGGAAGACATGTTCAGGCAGTGATGGTGAGAGGAAGAGAGGGACACACTCTGGGAAGCCATGTTCAGGTGCTGCTGGTGTGCGGAGTGAGGGACACACTCCGGGAAGCCGTGTTCAGGCGGTGCTGGTGTGGGGAGTGAGGGACACAATCCGGGAAGACGTGTTCAGGCGGTGCTGGTGTGCGGAGTGAGGGGCACACTCCGGGAGGCTGTTTGCCACTACCCTTAGCAGGAGACTCGCAGGTGCACCCCTGACACATTATTAAGTCCATGTTGGCCTCCTCCTCGTCAGATGGGGATACAGTAAAGCCCTGGCTGTGGGCGAGTACCTGGACTTGAAGGCGAAGACTGGCTTAGTGTTTGGCCACCTGTCCACCTTCAGCCCTGCACGGGAGAGGTCGCCTCCAGGCTGCCGGGAACAGTTCATCTTGGAGGTAACTGTTTGGTGGTCTTCAATAACCGTGGGAGAGGCCGGAGTTTTCCATTCGTTAAAGCCTATGTCTAAGGCCTCTTCGTAGATAGCGCATAGTTTTGAGACTTCTTAGGTTTTTTTTTTTTTTTTCTGTCAATGCTGAAGACTTCCTAAAAGCCAAGCATTTGGCTCTACCTAAAAAAAAAAAACACATCAAAGAGGCAAGCCTTCACAACAGGTCTTTAAGATAAGCCGCAACCTCGGGGCTCTCCTCCCCGCCCCTTCCAAACTGCCTCCCTCAGCTACTCAGTTCTGTCTGTCACCGTGACTGGTCTGGTTTCTGAGTTTTAACTTGGTGCATCCCTTCATATGCCTACTTTGTGAAATCTATCACTTCGTTCTGACTGATAACAGTACTGTGTGCTTGCTGCCACCCTCCCCAGCTCTCCAGTCTGAGCCTCTTTGGTTTGCGTATGTGGGAGGGCGACTCGCTGTGTAGGTAACTTGTTTGGCTGCGGAACTTTTCGTTCACCTCTCTTCATGCCCTGAGGAACGTGTTGCACTGAACACACGTCAAGAACGATTGTTGTCTGTAACTGTACATCTGCCCTGTCTGTTTGACTCTTGGGTTATGTAATTTGTCCCGTGGCCTTGTCCAGCCGACTGAAGGTGTGTAAGCTCATACATAAAACACTCCCCGAAGAGGCTGCCCGGTCTCCTTAATCAAGTTTGTGTCAAAAGCAGCGTAATCCCACATTGTCCTCTCTCTGATCTCATCTTTACTTGAACGGGTTGTGTTTATTCATGTGTTTGCCCATTGCCTGTTCCTCTCCAGCTCAAAATCCAAAATGGCACCATTGTCTGGCTGACAGAACTCCCAGTCAGAGAGAGGCATCCAGCAAGAATCTGTGGAATGAACGTGTCTGTCCCCTGACTCCTTTCTGAGTTCAGAGAGAGAACTGGGCCTCAGATTACGTCTGGAATCTGAGCATGCTTGAGGCTGCAGTGTGGGCTCCAGTACCTGTCATTATATGGCTTGCAGATTTCAGAGGCGCCTCTGTGGAATTAGGCCCGAAGGGTCTTAATTTCAATCTGTCTCATTGGCTCTGTTTTGACTGGAAATCCTCTTGCCTTCTTAAAAAACAAAACAAAACAAAACAAAAAAAAACAAAAAACACATCCTCCTCCGGTGCCTTTGAAGAGTGGAGACCTTTTTGCCTAGCAGGCATTTCTTCCCCAGCAGGAAACCTCATCAACATGATAGGAGCTTTGTACATCAAGAGAGTAAAATCCTCCCAGAAGACTTCGCTGTTCTCTGGGTTGGCTTTGGTATAAGCAGTTAAGTCCGCTCAGCGATAGCTCAATCATAGCTGAGATACTGGTCCAGGGCCTGGTGGCAGACTCCCAATAATGAATCAATTGAGAGATGAGTCTGGGAAGGACTTCCCAGAGCAAAATTGGAGTGGGTATCATGGCTTCGCTTACAAGAGATGGATAGAAGACTGGCTTTGGGTGTGGAGTTTTGGTTCCAAAGGGCTGAGTGCTAAGCCGGAACCCTCTTAGCCCAGAAGGGGTGCCCTGTATTATTTAATTTTGCCCCTTCTAAGTTCTGCCTTGTATAGCATATCTGGAACTATTACAGGCCGGCAGGATCACTCCTAAGGCTCCGAAGAGTGTGTCCCACATGCTGCCATTTGGAATTCTCTGGTGTTGATGTCTTCTCATTACAACTTGAGTGTCCCTTGTCCAAAATGCTTACGGCCAGAACCACGTTTTGGTTTTGAAATCTTTGCATGTATGTCATGAAGTATTCTGAGCATGGGACCCTAGTCAGTGTTCTGCGTAAACACGCTAGACCCAGCCTGAGGGCGGTTTTAGGTAGTACCCTTGGTGCACTACCACATGAAGCCAGAGGGGGCGTGTCCTGCTGGTGGTGTCATTTCGGTAGTCAAGACGTTTCTGAATTCGGGGCATGTTAGATTTTCCAGCAGATACTCAGCCTGAATCTCCTCCAGAGGCAGCTCTTCCTGTTCTTGCTGAGCTCCGAGGCCCTCGTTACATTCTCACAGTGTTCTGACCCCAGCCTTTCCGGTGTCAACACCTCGACCATGACATGACTGGAGGGTTTTAGAAAGACGCCTCAGCTGGCTGCGTGCCTTTTGTCTTCTGCACCCTGGGACCGCTCTGTTCTCACGCTTCGATGTGTCTCTTTTCAGAGGTGTGAACATGTACGCTATGTTGACCGGGACCCTGCCTTTCACAGTGGAGCCTTTCAGCCTGAGGGCTCTGTACCAGAAGATGGTGGACAAAGAAATGAACCCGCTCCCCACCCAGCTCTCCACAGGTAACGTGTCTGCTGCTCTGGACTCTTGTCAGGTTTGGAGTCCCCTTGTGGTGATTTCTTTTCCCTGTCTAAACAAGAGAGGCTGCTGGGCTTCCCGTCCCCGGAAAGCCAGTCCATCCATTGCACGTGCATTCTCCTTTCCACCGTGATTCGGAAGCTCTGATCCCCTCCTTCTGTCTCTGGTACAAACCATATGCAGCAAGAGGGCCTTGCCGCCTTTGCTTGCGAAGGAGCTGCAGGCTCACACTGTGCAGTGCGGCCTCGGAAAGACTCCTTTGCTTCAGCCAGTTTACTGCAGAGAAACATTGGTTTCATTCAAGTATTGGCTCCATGATTTGTTTTATTATGTGGGTTTTGAGGCCGTTCAAAAGCTTTCGGGCATATGTGGACTCGGTTACTTCATTAGAATAAACCAGAGATGATTTTTGAGAAGTTCTCTTATACTTCAGCCCCTTCGAATTGCAGTAAAAGACTTGAATAAAGATTGGGTTTCAGACTCAGTAAATTGATAGGATTCCATCTTTTGTTTGGTTCACAATTCACATCAAGTTCCTGGCCTGTGCTCGGCCCTGAGGGGTCATTTAATTGCTCTGTTAGAATAAGTCTAGGGCCACTGAAATGAGTCTTTCGACAAAGAAAGGCCAATTATTTAATTTCCCCTTTCCTGATACATTTTTTTTTACCACTATTGAGTATTTTCCCCTTGGGTTTGTAAGCATCTGGGGAACTGACTTGAGATACACTCTTGTCAATGGATCCAACTTGAAATGAGTTCTTGGGCATGGTTATCCAATCCAGCTACACTTTCGCCTTGCAAGTAGATTATAATCCCTGGAGGTTGAGAGCCAGGGAGGCCTTGTGTCCTTGGGAAGAGAGGTTACAGTAGTGACTTGTGCAAGAAATAGTTCTGCACTGGGGGCCCTGCCTCGTGGAGTTAGGAAACTCACGACTTGTTGAAGGAATCGCCACACGAGGCTTCTGGGCATTCAGAGGTGTTGGAGGTGCCGTAAAGCACTAGGGAAGTGTCCATTCATCCATCCATGTATTCATCACTTCATATCCATTCTTTTAGTCCATGAAAACCAATCACATGCTGGGTGTGTTCTAGATGCCAGAAAGAGAGCCATATGTAGCCTCTGCTCCTCCAGAGTACATACATCTGTGGAGAGAGGCGAATATACACATATACATGTATATATGTGTATCTATACACACACATATATGTGGATAAATAAACATGTCAGATAGCTGGTAGTGTTGGTGCTTTAAGTGAGGTGGCATCAAGACACACAGTTGCATTGCAAGAACTGCTCCCCCTCCCTGTATGGGCGTTGTCTCCTCCCTCCCCCAGCTCTGCAAAGCCTTACTGGCCACTGTCCCATCTCCATTTCTCTTCATGTTTTTGAAGTGAAGGCATTATGAAGATGGAGAATACGTACAAACCCCTTGTCTCGCTGCAGTTGTGCTAAGATCTCTTTTCCCTGCTGAGTTGTGTCCCCGGAATGGACAGACCACGGCTTGTTTAGCCAGTCACCCGCCGAAGGACCGCTGGAGTGTTTCCAGTTTGGGGCTGCTGTGAACATTCAACTCCAGATGTGTTGGATGTGATTTCTGTAAGACAAGTGGTCAAGAGAAGAATTGCTGGGTCGCGATGATAACGGTCAGCCCCAGTTCTCGGTGGCTGAGACCACAAGGGCTTACTTTGTGTGCTTCATATTAATTGAAGGTTGGATCAAAGATTGAAGAGGACTGAGCCCAAGTGGGATCTCAGCCCCATTGCTGGTCCATGCAGAGAAGATAAAGGAGGAGGTCCCCACCCAGCAGTAAAAGCCAGCCATGCCTTCTGTCTCTAAGCATGGCACATGGCCTCCGACAGGCACTAGGGAGGGAGCAGTGCCACCCCACCACGGGAGCTGATGGTGAAAAGGCAGAGATATGTGTGGACAGAACTAGTGTGAGCCACACACAGGCTGTAGAAGAAGCAGGCTAGTGCAGCAAGCTGGTCGGCCTTCGTGCCCCTGTGATCAGCTGTTATTCCCAGAGATACTAGTTTACCAGTTCCAAGAGAAGCAGTCCCTTCCTGGAGCAAAAGAATGAAGTTCTTTCCCTGTTCCTGCCCTTTCACTGTGTCAGGCAAGGTGGACGCCATTGTTCTCAATTTACCAGTGAGGAGCCTGAGTCTCAGAGTGATTACATTGGCTTGATTGAAAACCCACATTTCCCTTCATACTATGCTGTTATTTTCCCTTTCCTTTTAGAAACACATGCGTGTGCACATGCACACACAGACACACACACACTCCACACACACGCGCTCATATGTGTACAGCACCAGCAGAGGCCAGAGAGGGTGTCTGATCCCCTGGAGCTGGAGTTATGGGTAGTCTACCTAATATTGGTGCTGGAACTGAACTCGGGTCCTCTGCAAGAACAGCACTCACTCTTAACTGCTGAGCCATCTCTCTGGCCCTCTTTCCTTACGTAACACATGATCTGTCCCCTCCACAGCCCACGAACTTCCAACTCTTGTCTCTTGCCTTTAGGTCTTGCGTTTTGAGTGATGTCATCACAAGCTGAAAATGCACCGCTGTTACCTCTACCAGGAACACGTGTCATCTTTAGTTTGATGTTCTGTCTGCCCTTTTTGAAATGATTACATCAATTAAATCTTATGATTACCATTTAGATTAAATTCAAAGTTTTATTTATTAATTTATTTTATTTTAGCAAAGTTCAGTTGGAAAAAAAAATTGCAGTGCTCCTGTCCTTGCTAATCTATGAAATGTTCCCATCACGCAACTGGAAAGCTTCAGCCTCGGGGGCCTCTCCAACTCTCCTCCAGTTGGTTTCCGCTTTCTGCAAGTTGCCTCTTGCACAGCAGAGTTCACAAATGCCTTTCGCGGCTGAGAGTTTCCCAACAGTTTACTCTTTCGTCATGGCGCCATAGCAAAAGCATTTCTAATGTATTCCAAGCAGACACTTCCAATTAAGAGGATTTTGTCTCACAGATGCAGAGAGGGAAGCTGAGGAAGAAACGCTGGCATTGCTGAGGGTTGGGCCCGGTTAAGGTTTCCAAGAAGGCTTTACCCATCCATTGTGAAAGGATTCTTAGCTGAGAGGAGATGAGAGGGCAGCCTCCCTCGAGGACAGGCCTCTGCTTGCGTTTGCCTGGCTGCTGTAATGTAGGGTGCCTTTGTCTGGTGCCGGCAGCCCTTGCTTTTGGCAGTGTCCAGTGCTCACGTAAGCCAGTTCAGACTCGAGAAGTCTGCTCCTGAAAGAAACGATGTTGGCCCCCCAGTGGTGCCTGCCTCCTGGTGTGTGCAGGTGATGGAGCCCCCATTCTGCTCCAACTCTCTCAGCTCGAGTATAAAGCCCAAAGGTCAGCTCTCAGGAAGCGAGGGTAGCCAGGACCATGCTAGATCTCACTTTCTGGGTTAGCGGGGAATGCGTCATCCCTCTTGGCCCCAGAGACACGGATATTTTCAAGATCCAAGGACAAACTTGGAAGCACTCTGAGGATGTTCATAAAGTCTTTTCAGGACAGCGGTGTGATGACTGTGACGTCCAGAGGTGTATGACTATCAGCAGGGACGTGGACTAAAATTATGTGTGCTCATCAGCAGTTTGTGAAGATTTAGAGCACTCGGTGGTGAAAATAGAACAGAAACACACATCCGGGTACCCTTGGCTCTTCTGATTAATCATTCTTCAAAGATGGCCCGGCTATGAATGGCTGCCAGTAACCTAGGGGTGGGCATCAGAGAGCTCAGAAGGCACCCGACTCAACCGCCCCACCCAAGTCAGCTCATCAAACCCGCCACGTTATCCTTGAACAATAGAGACCCCTGTTTAGTGGTGGGTTGGGGCGGTGGCTCATGAGCAAGAGGGCTTGCTCTTCAGAGTTCAGATCCCACATTGGAAAGTCTGACATAGTTGTGCCTGACTTATATGGTGTTAGGAATCTATCCCAGGACTTCTTGAAGCTAGACAGTCACATTGCCGGATGAGGTGTATCTCAGTGCCTTGCAAGACATTATGACAAGGTGTCATTGAACAGGAGAAGGAGTCTCAGAACTCAGGAAAACCAGGTGCCTGTGTGTGGAATCTCATTCTGTCTATGTATGAACACTCAACTCTGTCCGTGTGTGGGCTGTCTGGGTGTAGACTCTCAGTGTCTTTGTGTGAACTCTCACTATCTGTGTGTGGACCCTCACTCTGTGTGCAGACTCTCTCACTGGACAGTTCTGTACCTGCGACCTTCCAGAATATGGTTTTGCATGTTGTCCGGTTGTCTCTGCTATTGTGATCTTAAAGGCTACAGAATTCAGCTTCCTGCCCCTAGAGTCTGGGTCGATCACAGGTGTTCTGTAAACGTTCGTTTAGTGAGAGGAGGCCCAGGGTATTAAAACAAATTGCTTGTGCTGGGGATGGAAGTAAGTGGGCTGCGTGGATTTTATAGTTTTGTCGATGGTTTTCACATCCTTCCTTACACTTGTCTTTAGACTGAAAATAAGAGCAAATACTATTGGCGTGCATTCTGCCCAGACATCTCCTTCCGTTTAAGCGACAGCATCAGAGGGGCACGGATTTGCCTTGGTCTGCTTGTGACAAACTAGGACTTGAAGACATAAGTTAGAGTTGGCCTAACACCTAGACCATGCAGATCTCTGGTGTCCTGTCAGCCTGATGCACGTGGCTAGGCGAGCGTGTGTTCAGGCTGGACTGGGCACTGTGTTAGAATCTCACAGAGTTTGGAGCAGGCGAGGGAGGCAGTAAAGAATAGCTTTGAAAGAAGAAGACTGGACTGCCGGTAACGCGTGTGTGTAATCCAAGATACCAGGGAGGCTGAGGTGGGGAAGATAGAAGTCTGCCTGGGCTACAGAGGGCGTTCGAGGACACCCTGGGCTACTTTGTGAGAGCCGATCTCAAAATAGAAAGTAGAGTAGGGCTGAGGGCATAGCTCAGTGGTGGTTCCCAGGCGTGTATGATGGCTCAGGCTTAATCCCTGGGTCATTAAACAATCAATTAACCAACCAGCCAGAAAGCACCTCACGAGACACGGTGCCTGCGGTAAGGATCAAACTCGAGGGTCTAATTCAAACTCATTCGTCTTTCTTCCTTCCTGATGGATCGCTCAGTCGCCACCATGCTGTTGGGCGTCTTCTCAGTTTCTGCACTTTCATCCCCCACGTGGAAATAGTTCTTGTCTGTGGCTGATCTCTGAGTGACTACAGGAGCCCACAGATTGTTCCAGAAATGCATGGTCCTGAGGGTGGGGACCGAAATCATGATCTGTGCCTTATCAAAACGAAGCTCTGCCAGAGACCCCAGATTGGAGGCTCAGAGGAGATAAGGAAGCAGACCTGCAGCTGCAGTGTCTACAGTGAGTGTTCAGTCCATAACGCGTGTTCTTTGCTGACTGTCTCACAGGGGCCATCAACTTCCTGCGCTCTCTCCTGGAACCAGACCCTGTGAAGAGGCCAAATATTCAGCAAGCACTGGCAAACCGCTGGCTAAACGAGAACTACACTGGGAAAGTGCCCTGTAATGTCACCTATCCCAACAGGTAAGCCAGTGCTTGTGGAGGGACACCTGCTCCAGTGCTGTGGGGCCTGTCCTGTGAGCCTTCCACAGCTCCAGACAGGAGCTGTCTGTGATTGAAGTCAGCGCTGTTTATCCCGCCGCCTTGCCTGGCCTTGCCCACCTCTGCAGCCACTCCCCTGCAGACAGACCCATCTCACTGGGCAAGAAGATGCAGCCAGGGCTGTCCTATGCCTTTATGCTAATTGGGTCCTGTGGAGCCTGGTTGGAGGGATGGAGCTATAGGTCATGCCCCCTCACCAAACCTTACTCTGATGGGTCACATATTCTCTAAGGGGCACTGTAGTTCACTTAAAGGGTCCATTTAAATGTGTGTGCATGAGTGTATGTGTGTGTGTGTGCGCGCCAACATTAAGCATCTGGGATCCCATGGAACTAAGCCTTCGAAATCACCTGTTACACATGTTGTCTGCTGCTTGAGTCTTGATGTGTCTTTCAGCTCCAAGCCCCTTGCTTGAAAGTCTGGGAATGGGTGCAGATAAGGTCGAATCATTTTCTTCGGCTGCCATATTGTGGGCTTGCCGTGGACGGAGGCCTTACCTCGCAGTTTCCACGAGGGCTCAGGACGGGTGCACTGAGTCAGTTCACCTGGCCTGTGTCTGGGCAGACTGCAGAGTGGAAGACCAGCAAGAGAAACATCTCAGCGCGCTTTGGGAATCATTTCCCCACTCTCAAGTACTCTGAGTGAGGGATAAAGACCCTCCCTTGGCTACTCCAGTACATATGGAGACCGCCTGACTCCAGCCTTCCGGGGTAGCCCATTTCCCTTTTTTTTTTTAACCCTTGAGAGCACTACACATTCTACCAAGCTTGGATGAGGACCAGAACTACAAAGGAGCAGGGGAAGGGTGTCCTCTGGGACTGTAGTTTTAAAATCCCCCAGTCGTGGGCGAGAAGGTCTAGAAACATCCACCAAGCCTTTGGAAGCTGAAGTGCTGAGTCTCTTGAACAAGGGCTCTTACTTGGGATGGACTTGCTTAAAGTGCCTGGATGGACATCCCTGGGATCCGCGTCCAGGCTACTTGGCCAAACTTGCTCTCGCCCTGGGCATCGAGGAGACGACTTGGTCTCGTTACCATGTAGAACTCCAGCATTTGGCTCACGAGTGGTAATTTAGACAAAGTCCGGGGTTACCCAGGTTGTCAAGGGAACCTGGAAATAGACACTGTTTTCCAATACCTGCTCAGTCTGGGCCAGGAATGGAAACAGACACCAGAACAATTAACCCCTGTGAGCCTGCAGACAAGCTGGGGGCCCTGCCTTGCTTCTGCAGAGCAGCTTGCGGGCTGCCTTCTGTAAAGAGGTGGCTCTGATGGCGACCAAATGAGTCGTTAAGCTAATGTAATGACTGTCTACCTGAGCATAACCATCTGTGTTGGGGGACACAGAAGCTGTGGAAGGCTGTGGGGCTGGCACTAGAGACACAGACAGCTACTTCTTCAGTGTCAAAGACTTACAATGTGGCTTATAGTTTTTAGCCTCCTCACAGGGGACAGGAGGCAGGCTTTGGTGAGGTGAACGCAGAGTCAATTCCTTATCCTGGTTTACTAGCCAGCTAAGTGTGTGTGTGTGTGTGTGTGTGTGTGTGTATGTGTGTGTGTACACATGCAAGGGTGTGAGGATATGTGGATGTGTGTGAGGTATGTGTGTGCGAGTGTGATTATATGTGTGTGAGGGTGCGTGTGTGTGTGTGTCTGTGAGTGTATGTGTGTGTATACATGCAAGGTTGTGAGAATGTGTGTGTTATGTGTGTGTGTGAGTGAGTGTATGTGTGTGTGTACATGCAAGGGTGAGAATGTATATGAGTTATGTGTGTGAGTGTTATTATGTGTGTGTGAATGTGATTATGTGTGTGTGTGTGAACGTGCATGTGTGTGAATGTGTGAGCTGTGCATGTGTGTGTGAGAGAGAGCAAGCGAGCGAGCCAGAGAGAGGAAAGAACTAACTAGTAAATGGTAAATGTAAAAACGGCAAAGGTCTTGTTTAAAGAAAACAGCAGCTTGGTGTCTTCTGTTATCTAAGGCCTGTGGCTCATTGTAGACAACAGACAAAACAGCATTCTGTTTCTAAGATAGGAGACCAGAGTTCTAATATATTGAGGGAGGTATGTGTTATTTACAGCTTTTATTTTGGAAAAGTGTTAGTCTTTGAGGCAAAAAAAAATCTATTTCTGGTAACTGTTTTTCTGGTTTTACCAGCCCTTAAATAAATAAAAAAAACACAGCCAAAGACACATACTATATATGTGTAAAATCTATTTTCTAGTTTCCTGATACTGCTGTCTCTTGGTTTAATTAGTTTAGATATTGTCAGTGTTCCTTTCCCTTTGGGAAAGTAAGGAAAAGTTCCACAATATTCTGCACGACTTTCTCCTGTGAAGCCATTCGGCCTCTAAGCTGATCTCCAAAGGGTAGGACGGAACAATGTTGTAAGAAATATTTTACAGCAAACACTCATCCCAGCTGCTCAGCAGGTGTTGGCTGGGTGCCTGGCCACTCTTCCTGGTGTGGACAGAAGGCCTTCCTTCCTCTTCCTGTCTCCCTGTGGGACCTGGTCAGCCCACACCCATAGTCAATTCTGTTAATGGGCCAGAATGAAACCAAAATAGTGTCAAGGCAATTTAATATGAATGTACTTAGCTCAAATTATAATTCGCTATATGATCTGGGCTAGCCTGACGCTCACTGTGCAGCCCAGGCAAGCTAGAAGCTTACAATGAGCCTCCTGTGTTCCTCCTGGGCACTGGTGTTGTAGGTATGAGCCACCACATTTGGTGGTTATCATTCTCTTTATCAGCCAAAAACTGTAGAGATTCAATAACAGATGTATTAGAACCAAATATATTCATTACCAAAAAAGATTCAAGATATACATGACTCTCAGTCAAAAGCCTACATTATGGGGGAGTCTCCTGGTTCTCAAGACGACATCTACAGAGCACTGAGATGGGGCGCTACCCCGGCTGACATCCATCCCTCTCTCCTCACTGGGGTGGCACACCGCACCTTCCCACATACTATGAGGCAGCACACAGGAGTGGGGTCATCCCTACATGGCCATGATTTGCCGGCATGCATGAGGGGCCTAGGTTTGCTCTCACTGAAGACACCAGGAGTTTTCACACAACTGTGCCTCATGTGTTCGTTTTTAGTTTTTTTTTTTTTTCCCATCTTCTGTTTAACCCAGCTTGGACTCCTTCTGCCTGAGTCTCTCCAGTAACTGGGGTGACAAGCCTGTGCACCAGGTCTGGCTGTCCTTTGGTTTTAAGGTCACACACTGACGTATTTAGAATGACATGGCGTGCTGCCTACAGTTTAAAATATTTTAGCAGCAACAGTAACAACCGAAAGTGAAGGAATTGTGGCAAATTACATCCACACTTCCAAGTGATGGTGTACACACTAATCACAGGTGTCGCTCTGTATCGGTGGGGTAGTTCTTGTGATTCTCCCCCCAAACTCTATAGACACCAGGTGTAGTGATGCACACACCTTTAATACCAGCACTCGGGAGGCAGAGGCCGGCACATCTCTGTGAGTTCAAGGCCAGCCTGGTCTACAGGGTTATAAGGTGAGCTGCTTTCAAATACCCCACCCAAAAATCTATAGACACTTGAGTCTCCTATATGAAATGGTATAGTTTGCACATAAACCACACAATTCTTCCATGCATTTTATATCACCTTTGGATGATTTATAATAGTTGTTATACTATATTGCTTAGGGAATAATGTCAGTTAAAAAAAAACCTTTATTTTTAGTATGGATGTAGTTATTTTTCCCTTGAAATGTTTTAAGATTAATTGAATCCTATGGATGGAAAACCCACAGATATATAAGGAACATTATATATAGTAAACCCACCACCTTTCTATATACATGAAAAATTTCAAAATAAAAAGCCCACTGGGATTAGAGGTGTAGCTCAGTTGAGGCAGAGTCTGCCTGGTGTGAACTAAGTCCTGGGTTCTGTCTCAGTAGCACATGAAACAGTTATGGCATGTGTGTCTCCAATCCCAGCCCTCAGGAGGTAGTCGCTGGAGGATCTGATATTCAGGGTCATTTCTCAGCCGCTCTGAGAGTCTGAGCTAGCCTAAGCTGCACGGGACCCTGTCTCAAAAAAAAAAAAAATCAAGTGAACGAGTGAGTGAGTGTGTGAGGTCCCAGTTGTCCCTGGGCCCTGTGTGGGCCCCTTCTGTCTGCCATGTTTGTGAGCCGCTCTGTGAAGGTGGAGATGTGACTGGTTCTCGGTGTCTGCCCCTCACAGGATTTCTCTGGAAGACCTGAGCCCCAGCGTGGTGCTGCACATGACTGAGAAGCTGGGCTATAAGAACAGCGACGTCATCAACACGGTGCTCTCCAACCGCGCCTGCCACATCTTGGCCATCTACTTCCTGTTAAACAAGAAACTCGAGCGCTATTTGTCAGGGGTAAGTGGGACCCGAGAGGAGCGCCTTCTGGCTAGGGTTACGCAGATACTGACACTTGATCCATGCTGTTATTTTAGCCTAAAACGTGAGGCCGAGTCTCTTGAAGGTGGCAAACACCGTTTCTTAGATGGTGCTCCTGGACAGAGATGTGTTCCAGAGGTTCTCCTGTAACAGCCCTGGCAGACGGCTGAGGGCCTTCAGCGTTGTTTGTCTTCTGTTCTCAGCTGTCTGTTTTCTGTCACCTCTTCGCTCTTTGGGTTCTCAGTTTTAGAGGAATGGGAGCCTTCAGTGCTCTTAAAAGTTGTGGAGCCGTACCTGGATCTATAAAGCTGGCTAGGAAAAGCCACTGGGAGGCCCTCTCTCTGATGGTTTGTGTCTACAGGATTCAACCAACCGTAGTTCAAAAATATTAAGAAGAATATTATATTAGTGCTGAACATGTACGACCTTCTTCTTCTTATTCCCTAAATAATAGTTGCGTGGCATATGTGTTGTATTAGGTGTTGTGAGTAATCCAAAGATTTAAAGTGTATGGAAGATATGCATAGTTTATATACAAATATTGTATGGTTTTCTATAAATGACTTACCCCAAAATTGGGATTTGTAGGGGGCCCTGGAACCAGGTGCCAAGAGAAAAAAATGATTAGGGTTTCTTCTCCCAAAAATGAGAGCACAATGTGCTTCACTGGGTTGACTCCAGCAGCTTCCCACAGGCCAGATATTAGAGAATTCAAGTGACAGGGTAGAGCTGGCTCAACAGTTAGAGCACTGTTGCTCTTGCAGGGGACCTGGGTTCGATTCCCAGCACCTAGAAGGTGGCTCACAAGCGTCTAACTCCAACACCCTTTCCTGGACTCCTCTGACACAAGGCACACACATGATACACGTACATGTAGGCAAAACATACACACACACACATAAATTAGTAAAAGAAAGACCAAATATGCCTAGTGCCACGGTGGAGTACTGTTGGGATACCCACTTTACCTGTAGTACCCTGATAGTGTGGTATCTTTATCATCTTGGCATGATAGTTCATATGTCAGTCACCTCCAAATGGACAACCTCTTGAAAAGCATTCTGTAAGGCAGTGTATAAATTCTATGCAAACAGTTCCGCATTGATGCGGAAAAGTAGGCGCAGTGCTGACCGGCTCTGACGGGAAGTCAACCAGATAACCTCATCTGAGAAGCCCATCTGAGATTTGGTCAAACACCCACTCTGTTAAAAGTGACCCTGACCCTGTGTATGTTGCACCTTGAGATCTGGTGGTGTTGCTTCTGTTAGGAAGGCAGAGCCTAGACGGTAAGATCAGACTTCTAGAGATAGTACGATACTGTTTAAAGTCACGCAATAATCTAATGTGTCACAAAACCCCACCAACCTATCAGCTTAGAAACATTTTTAAGTTTCTATCTTAGAGCAGAAGATGAAATTTACCTGCAGCTGGAGAAATGGGTCCCCTTGACAGAGTAGAAATGAGCAAAATAATGTCCGTGGGCTGTGATGTCCGTGGGCTGTGATGTCCGTGGGCTGTGATGTCCGTGGGCTGTGATGGTCCTGTTGAAGCTCCTGTTAGCAGGCAGGCTGAGAGGCAGCTAGAAAACACGTCTGAAGAAGCTTGACCCGAGTTCGGCCAAACATCTGGACGGACGTGCAGGTGTTCCCAGGCTGAGTCAGCATATAATTTGGTTCCAGGAAAATTTTCCCAGTGCTTTCTTGGTGTGTGTGTGTGTGTGTGTGTGTGTGTGTGTGTGTGGTGTGTGGTGTGTGTGTGTGTGTGTGTGTGTACGCGCACGTGCGTGCATGTG
>NW_026068033.1:975097-982764 GCF_014885135.2 Alexandromys fortis
ATTTATTTATTTTATTATGTATACAACATTCTGCTTCCATGTATGCCTGGATGCCAGAGAGGGTGCCAGATCTCATTACAGATGGTTGTGAGCCACCATGTGGTTGCTGGAAATTGAACTCAGGACCTCTGGAAGAGCAGCCAGTGCTCTTAACTACTGAGCCATCTCTCCAGCCCAGGCTGGTCGTCATCTTTAACCTGGTTGTTGAAGGTGACTTCAGATGAGCTAGGTGTAACGGAACGTGCTTTAATTCACAGCACTCAGGAGGTGGTGTCCTGCGAGTTCAAGGCTGGCCAGGGCTACAGAGTGAGAACCCATCTTTAAAAACAAAAATGGTGCAATGCCATTTTGGTTGAAATCCCTTAAAAATAATGCCGATTTATAAAATATAGACTAGAAACAGGAGATGGCTCCAGAAAAGACCATGGCCATGGGGCAGCAGGGACAGGGCAGAAATCTACTGTCCCTCAATTCTAGAGGCCAGGGTGACTCAGGGCTGGTTCCTCCTGAGGGACGGCAGAGGGAACCGGCTGCCAGCCTTTGCCTAGGCTTTGGTACTTGCTGTTACTCTTCCTTTCGGCTGCCTTCCCGTGCCATCTGAGATGCACTCCCGTGTCCCATTGTGACAACAACCTCACTTTAACTCAGCTATCACTATGAAGACTTGACTCCAAACAAGCTTGTCCTCTGTGGTCCGAGAGGCCAAAACGCCAACATGGAAATTTTGAGATATTGCTGATCTATTGAGGCTGTAAGTTTAAAGGTAAATATTAAGATGTTCAGCTTATGACTTATTTAAACATCTATATGACTTGGGGCTGGAGAGATGGCTCAACCGTTAGGATTCTTGTAGAGGACCCTGGTGCTGCTGTTCCCAGCACCCACACGGAGGAACACAATAGCCTGTAGCCCCAGTTTCAGAGTATCTGACGCTGCCTTCTGTCCTCTGTGAGCACCTGCATATATATGATGCATATAAATTCCACACACAAATGAAGAATGGCCAAGGGGCTAGTTGCAATTGATACCTGCTACCAAAGGGAAAATCTGTTTTCTCCAGTGGAGTATTACTGGGTATTCAACCACATTCCAGGACACTATGGATTTTTGTAAGCTGCTTTTATTATTATTAATATTGTTATCATTATCATCATTTTGTTTGGGCTTTTTTTTGTCTTTTTGTTTTGGATTTTGATTTTTGTTGTTTGCTTTTTTTTTTGAGAGAAAGAACATAAAGTTGGTTGGGGAGGAACTGGGGGAGAAGGAAGCAAGATCAAACTATATCATACAGATATTTTAAAATAAAAAATAAAGTGTCGAGTCAGGTCAAGTGGTTTGTGCTGCAGGCAATGAAAATGGTAGCTACACCTGTGACAGAGAGGCTGGGAGGAGAGCTTCCAGATGGGTCACAAGTGAAGGAACTTGCTACTTAAGCACAGGGGTTCGCTCCCTAGAACCCACAAGGTGAAAGGGGAGATCCAACTCCTGCAGGGGGTCCTCTCACTTCCATATGTACACCATGATTGATGTGCCCCCATACTCACAATTAACTGATTAATTAATTAAAATTAAAAGTTTTAGAAAAAGAGTTTGGGCTGGGAGAAAACTCTGAGGAAAAGCATTGAGCTGCGGTGGGATCTAGTTCCTGATGTGGGTGCTGCTTCCATGGCGTCTGCAACTGTTTGGGAAATGCGTTGAACTGCTCTTTTGTCAGGAGAGCACGTCTCTCTTCCCAGTCTTAGAGTTGAATAAACTCCATCTAGAAGATCTGCCCTACATGTGGATAAATGATTAGTGTAGCACGATTAATAAAAACCCAGAGACAGAAATTGGGTTTCAACCTGAAGGTCAGAAAATCAAAACAGCCAGACACTGACTCTTATCTCTGGCCTCATCTGAAATGGCGATCCTACCTCAGGAATCTCAGAATGAGACTGTGTGAGAGCTGTCTCCTCCCATCTTATATTCCTCTCTAGGAGTGGGGTTAAAGACATGCACCACTACCGTCCATTTTCTATGGCAAACTAATGTGGCTACTGGGATTAAAGGTGTGTGTCGTCACTGCCTGGTCTGTAAGGCTGGTCAGTGGGGCCGTTTCACTTTCTAAACTTAGCAAACTTTATTTATTAAAATAGAAATAAAATATCACTACAGATTAGGACATCTGCCTCTCCTTACACTGCAGTTCAGGGTAGTTGTTTACACACACACATACACACACACACACACATACTGAAATAGTATTCCATCGGAGGTGTGGGGGGAATCCTATGGGATAGAGTTTTGGGAATAAGTAATAGATGTAACTTCTTGAATTGATGAAAATTGGTGTCCTTCACAGGCCTCTCTGGATACTTGGACAAGAGACTTGGAATTCCATGCTGTGCAGGTAAGAGCTTGGGGGTTTCTGATTGGTTAGCTAGGCTCTCCAGAGAGATGTAGTTTCTCTCACTTACATAAACACATGAAAACAGAAATATGGTGGAAAGATAGCTAGAGTGATAGATAGATAACCATCTTTTAGTTCATGTGTGTGTGTGTGTGTGTGTGTGTGAGAGAGAGAGAGAGAGAGAGAGAGAGAGAGAGAGAGAGAGAGAGAGAGAGAGAGAGAGACTGTATTGGGCACCCTCTTCTGTTGCTTTGTATCTCATTCTTTTGAGGCAGGGTCTCTTCCTGAGCCTGTAACTGTTTTTTTTTTTTTGTTTTTTTTTTGTTTATTTTTTGTATTTTAGCTAGGCTGAAAGCCCCCCAAATCCTCTTGTCTCTGCCCCTCAAAGTGCCAGGGTTGCAGGTATGCCCAAGACCGCACTGGTTTCTTACATCCAAGCTCAGGTCTCATGGTTGGGTAGCAAGCACTCTGAGGCACTGAGCCAGCTCTCCAACCCTCCCTGTTGTGTTCTTCTTAAGACTTTCAACAGACCGGATGAGACCTAGCACACTGAGGAGGATCCTCTCCTGTTCTTAGCCTGCTGATGTGGATGTTAAAGATGCTGAACATCCTCTGCAGTAGCATACACACTGGTGTTAACCATTCACTGGATAACGGAGAGTGGCCGAGTTGACGCGTGGGATTCACTGTCATGTGATCCTGACTATCAGCCAGGCTCTGCCCTGTCCCAACCGCTGCAACCCTTTTTCCTTACCCAGAATCCTATGGAGAGGACTCTCCTCAGATGGGCTGCGTTCTTGCTGTGTTGAGCTGACTGTGTCTCACCGTCTTGCATTCCTGCTTCTTCTGCATGAGACACAGGGTTTGCAGCAGCCCAGGGGTTCCTGGCTCTGTGGTCTGCTTTAGGAAGCAACCCCTCTCTTTATAAACTCACTCATGGGTTTTTGTTGTTGCTTTGTTTTCTGCTGCTGCCAAATCTGGCTTTCTCTAATATGATATGATAGGCATGAAGGAGCCAATGCCAACTGTCTGATGGCGTTTGGGAACATCGGCCGTCCAGGGTAGGAGGGGTGAAAGGTCTTTCATTATCAGTCAAGCTCCCAGTGAGCCCCAAGGCTCTTCCATGCCACAGTCAAGTCACTCTATGTGGGAGAGAAGTCAGTTTCCCAAGGGGCAGTTCTTCCGCCAACCTGGGACGACAGGAGGCACCCTGCCCTTGTTAAATCAGAACCTGTTCTTGCTAAGTCGGGGTTTGCCATTCCGAATACCACACGGATGCAGGATGGATTCTTCTCATGCTGCAGAGCTGGGAAGGACCTCACTTGCTGTTACAGATGGGGATGCCACTTCTCTGGAGGTGACAGGAGTTGTTCATGGTCATGCCAGATTGCAGAGAGTCAGGGATGGAGTTCACAGCTACAACCACGTGGTTGTTCTTTGGTGACGGTCGAGCCTCTACTGACAGCCGGGAAGGGAGACTCTGAAAGGGACCGGCTGGAAGCTCAGGGCTTTGAGGCTGAGCGCTGGGCCTTCGCCTCAGGTTGGCTATTGGGGCAGCTACACATCTGTCTCTAAATGTTCAGTGGACCTCCGTTTCGTGCATTGGTACAGGGTACTAAGGAGTTTGGTGCACGCCATCCTTTCTGGGCTCATGTTCAGTCATTTTGTAACTGTTAGTACACGCCTCTAGTGGGTAGGGTTGGTGGCCAGAGGTCAGGTTTCTGCTTGTGGGGCTGGAACAGTAGCTCAGGGGCAAGGTACTTTTGCTGTGGTGTGAGGTCTCGAGTTCAGATCCCTAGAACCCATATCAAAGCTGGGTGGGCATAGTGGCTCACCTGTAGCCTCAGAACTCAGGAGACAGGGATCCCCAATGCTAGCTAGGTAGCCAAATCTGCGCTCTCCGAGCTCAACGAGAGACCCTAACTCTGTAAATAAAGCAGAGTAGGGTTGAGAGTGACAACTACTACCAACTGATGTCCGTCTGGCCTCCGTAGATGTGCGCGTGCGTGTGCGCGCACACAGCGCTTGCTCCACCCACCTCATGTGATTCTTTCTGGTCTGACTTGATGTCAAACTGTCCTGTGGGTTTTAAGGAAACGATGCTAAGAGTCGAGACTGTGGATTTCCTCACCTGTCCTCTGGGCCTCATGGATGTTAGGGAACCCTGACGGAGGAGAATCAGGGAACCAGGACCCTGCCAGCCCCGGAAGTGCTGGGCAGGACGCATGTCCTCGGAAGAGTGCAGTCTGTGTCACAGAAGGCTGTTTTCTATTGTATAAGGCACTGCTACCATCCTGCTCCCTAGGGGATGCCTTTTGCAGAAAGTAGGTTAAGCCGTGGAAAGGTCTAACTGGGTGATCACTGGCACGCATGTGAGGCAGTGGGATCAGCGGTAAACCCCGTTCCGTTGGACATCTGCGCTTACGCATGGACTGGCCCGAGGGTCATCCCCTTCAAGGGTGTTCAGGAGCGAGTTCTTCAGTGGCCCCTGGAAATAGTTACTATAAAATCTCTGTGGAGATACATGTTCTGACGGTTTGCACGGCATGCCGGGACAGAAGTTCAACAAAGATGCCCTTAGCAGAGATACCTGAAGGTCTGGACCAGTAAGCAATCTCCCGTCTTCTCCCTCTGCACATTGCCAAGTATCCCTCCCTTGATCTCAGGAAAACGTGGTCTCCTGGTCCAACCTTGGACTCCCCCTGCAGCAGACCCTCCCATCTCATGTACCTCTTACTGCTAAGTTCAGTCAGGGTAGGGATACTGGACCTGGATTGCATTTATAACCTGATTTTTCAACTATCAAGAACCCCCAAAAGGACTGAGAAGGAGCTGCAGTAGACCCCCCACACACACACAGCTGCTGGTAGACCCCTGTGCATGGGGCTGAATAGCAGCCTGGAAGAGCCTTTGCTGATCGTTGCTGGCCTTGTTTTGTTTTGTTTAATTCTAAACCAGGGTGAATGCAATTTGATCTTTTCTATGAAGTTTTGTTTCATCGTGCATCTTGTGTGTGTTTCTTCCAGCTGTGGTGTTAACGTGCATCTCGTGTGGGTTTCTTCCAGCTGTGGTGTTAACGTGTATCTCGTGTGTGTTTCTTCCAGCTGTGGTGTTAACATGTATCTTGTGTGGGTTTCTTCCAGCTGTGGTGTTGTTAACGTGTATCTCGTGTGGGTTTCTTCCAGCTGTGGTGTTAACATGTATCTCGTGTGGGTTTCTTCCAGCTGTGGTGTTAACGTGTATCTCGTGTGGGTTTCTTCCAGCTGTGGTGTTGTTAACGTGTATCTCGTGTGGGTTTCTTCCAGCTGTGGTGTTAACAGATAGAAATGGTGACTGCATAAGAACAGAGAGATTAAAAACGAAACTGTACAAAGAAAGAAGTTCTTCCGAACTTTTCAAGACAGACCCATTCAAACCCTCCTTCATGCTATAGAGTGTGTATGCATGCACCCATGTGAACATGCGCGTGCATGCATGTGTGTGTGCTTTTGTATGTACATCTCTGAGTGTGTGTGTGTCTATCTGTGTTTATTTGCATTTCTGTGTGTTTGTTTATCTGTCTGTCTCTGTTTGTATATGCATCTGTCTGTGTGTCTGTGTCTATGTGTACAATTGTGTGGCTGTGTGTGTGGCTATGACTGTGTGTTTGTGTGTTTATGCACATGCTTGTTTCTGTGTACGTCTGTCTCCACGTGTGTTTGCTATAAAAGCTTGCTCTCCTTTGCTTTAGAGAAGGTAGAAGGGTGGACTGTTTGTGTCTTGTGGAAAGAGGAGCAGAGAGCAGTGGAAAACTGTGGTCATCTCCTGCTGGCTTTCCCGTGGTCACCTGAACCACACCTCATGGTATCCTGGACATCTTCATGCATTTTCTGTTGTTATAACAGAATGCATGAGACCAGATCATGTATGAACAACAGAAGTTTATTTCCTACAATTCTGGATGCTGGGAAGTCCTAGGACTCGGTGCCAGCATCTGGAGAGGGAAGGGCTTTTCACTGCATCCCTGTGTGATGGAAGGCACCATGTGTCCGGAAGCACAGCTGGGATGCAGAAGTGCAGCTGAAGTCTTCCTTTTATTAGGAGTCTCCTCCTGCGATGTCTCCCGCAGCTGCCACCTTCTGACCCCACCCCAGGCCGCATGGAGTCAGTGGCTCACAGTGCTGGCTTTGAGGGCTGTGGAGATCCATTTCGGTCTGTTCCTGGGGTCCATCACTGGGCCACCCCAGTCTGTTTCCTCATCACAACCCACTGTGACCTCGGGAATGGCAGTGGCAGCTATGAAAGAAGCTGTAGGAGCTGGGTGGCCTCTCCTCCACCTCACTCCCCCTTTACTGGCTAGGGGTTATATCTCCTGTGGCCCTAAAGACCCAGCATCCCCACTTCCCATTCTCCCCTGTTGTAATTTCCTGAGTGACCCTGTCATCAGAGGTGCCGGGTGTCCTTGTTGGGAAGGGCACTTTGTGAAATTGCAGAGATGCTTCCTCACTAAGCTTCTCAGAACATAAATGAAAAATAGATGAGCTTCCTCGGATTGCAAAACCTTCAACTTAAAGGCAGAAAAATGTGGGAAACTGCCCTTTCCCCTCACCCAGCACGCAGTCAGGGATGCCTTGTTTAACAGTAAATATCAGTGCAGTCGTCAGGGCCAGGAAAACGATTTCCCCTTCTGCAGTTGCTTCGTGGCCTCACCATTCCCAGAAACTTGAACTCAATTAATTTTAATTCAGTTCAGTTTCCACTGACCCTCTCTCCCTCCAAACAGCTGAATGTGAGGCTGTTTCTAAGGACCTGGCTTGATGCCAGAGGCCACGGGGCTGAAGGCAAATCAAGCAGTCAAGTCCACTCCCATTAGAGGGATTATGATCTAGTTCTATAACGATGCAATCTACAGCCTAAAAAAATAGCAGTGTACATGCAAAGCTCCCATGCTTAGACAATAGAAAGGGTTACAAACCTAACAGGACTTCTCAGGGCTCTGTGCAGTTTAGACTAAACACACTGGGTCTAAGATTAAATGAAATCAGCTATCTCTCTGTTTGTACAGCTTGATGATGGATGGACGGGTGGATGGATGGATGATGGATGGATGGATGGATGGATGGGTGGGTGGATGGATGATGGATGGACGGGTGGATGGATGGATGATGGATGGATGGGTGGGTGGATGGATGGATGGGTGGATGGATGGATGGATGGATGGATGGATGGATGGGTGGATGGATGGATGGGTGGGTGGGTGGATGGGTGGATGGATGGATGGATGGATGGATAGATGGAT